>NC_069504.1:649571403-649636403 GCF_027579735.1 Bombina bombina
AGAATATCTCGAAAATGGTAATAATCTGACACAGTAAGTGCTTTACATATATAATTGTTACATATGAATATAGCGAATGAAGAAGAGTTTTTTTTTTTTACTTTAGTGTCCCTTTAAGAGGTCGCTTATGGACCTCAACTAACTATTGTAACATTAATTCTATGGGAGAACAAAACTATTAACATTAAAACAATATTAGGTAAAACAAATATATATAAAATATAGAGCTTTTTAGGGTACTTGTAGGTAAAATATGAATAACCCTTTGTGTAACTCAGTAAAAAAATCTGCTATCTCATAGCTATATATTTACTAATAGAGAAAATTATATATATACTGAAATAGGTGAGTACATTCAATAACAAGAAAAGAGGGATACATTGCACCATCCATAGTCTCCAGGACAGTGGGATGGTATACATATTGATAGTTGCAAGTAATGTGGAAAACCGCAAAATAAAATAATGCTGTCAGCTGACTAGTACCAGTAGTATTTAGGTATATCAATCGCCTTAAACTTGAGATAGAAAATGGGAGTTCAAACCTCTGCTCCTAAGTTATAGTAGATTAATAGCATAGATATGCTGACAAAAATATAATAGGCAATATTATATAGCGTAACATAGGAATGACACATGTTGCACTGATTATCAACCAGCACACTACATATATAGATGATGTTAATTGCTCAGAACATCATATGCAATGATGCTCACTTTGCGGTGTCTAAATAGGACCTGAAAATAACTATTGAGTGACATTAGAACAATTAACTATTATGATGAAGGCAATATGTGTTCCAGTCAGAGTTGCCAATGCCTAGGCTTCTTAGGGATACAAGGTAGTGGTAATAAGATTTTAGGGGGGTAAGATTGATAAGATCAAATAGGTGTAACTCATAACTGAGGCTTAAGGGATCAGAGGTTAAACATAGAGATAATTGCAGGGGAGCGTAGGAAAAGCTGTACCCACTACCCACTTTAGTATAGTAACCATGCTTATTTGGTAAATTGGTTGTGTCTGCTAAGAATTATACCAGAAGGTTATAAGGACCTTGTGTGCAGGTAGCCAGAGGTATAGGAATCAGGGCGGCAAAACACTGTGATGGCAGGCAGGTATTTAGTGTTGGCTAGGAGTAGTTTTATATAGCTATGGGCAGTGTGAGAGGATGCTCAGATTGTGCCTATAGAAAGAGGATACAGTCCCATTCTAGTATATTATTAGAACTAGATAAAATTGTATATATACCCAAGTTTCAATATTTATATCACAGATATATTCATCCTAGTAATAAAAGGCAAGTTTGGCGTACCTGGTATAGAATAGTCATATTAGCATTTCTCTTATACTGCCCTTTAGAGTCATCTCTGCCTAGAGTATGAGAGGGATCTCATAGATAAAGTTAATGAAGCTGTGTCAGGGATATATATAGCTTTTCCCAAAGGTTAATGACTGACTGAGAACACACGCATAATTAAATTAACATATAACCCTAAGCGGCTAACACAGTAGGTGATGCAAACAATCAAACGGCAATAGTATACAGGTATGGTGATAAACTTTTGTTTTTGGTAACTATATAGGGCATAAACAACTTACGTTAAATCAGGGAGCAGCTAATAGAACTAACTGCATATTAACAGAGGTTCGCTACAGAAATGGTTGTTAAAGTTTCAACCTATTCCTATCCTCTGCACATCAGTCAGTAGTGATGTCGCCAGGGGTGCCAGCTGTGAAGATGTTTGAGTCGGAAATCCGAGTCTCTGTATCCCCCTGTTCACCGAGGGTATGAATGGTGGGTGTCGTAAGCAAAATGTAGCGTCCTTTAAGTCCTCTTGTAAAGCTACCAGACAAAGCGATCTCGCAGTCAGGTCTCCACACAGTCTCTGAGCTAGGCAGTACAGCTGCCCTTTGTTACGTTGCAGCAAATGTCCCTTTACAAACACAAGCCCAACTGCAGTGGCCAAATGGCAATCCCCTACTGGTACGGCCTCAACATCACTTGTTAATGAAAGGCAGGTTGGATCTGATCCTTGCTTGTAAGCTCTACTCTGATCCACATGGGTAGTCATACCTATCTTTGTTGTGTTATTCATGGCGGCAGTTAGCTCGGGTAGGGAAGTGGATGCGAAGTATAGATCCTTGCCGGTCTCCACCTCACATGTTATGGCTGCCACGTTATCTTCTCCATCTAACCCGCGATCCGGCCCGAGTTGAATTGGCACTGCGATGTGAGACATATCTCCGGGTAACTCATGGGCCCCTTGTACAGTCAGGAGGAACTTTTCTGAGCTTATGCTTGTTGGGGTCTGGGTTGTAGTTGAGAGGGCCTCTCCCCTATAAGCCCTCCTGGTCGAGTTGATATCCGGGCTCTCCTCTATTACTAGAGGATGTGTAGCAAGGATTGTACATAGATCCCTCTCTAGGTCACTGAAGTATGCCTGTAGTAGGCTGTGTATATGTGTATCCCACTTTGCTAGGGCCTCCATGTGTTACTATAGCAGGGTAGGCTCTTAGAATGATACCGTCGTTAGTAATGGTTCTCACGTAGGGGGAAGAAGACAGTCTGTAAAAGACTGCTGACTATCCTATTTTAGGATATCGTAACCCCGGAGTTCAGGGGGGGGGGGGTAAAGTTGCGGCAGCCCCAGACCTACGTTCCAAATCCTTTACAGGCACTTCCACTGTTTCTTGACTTACTGCGTAGGTGCAGAAGTTTTTCAAGATGGCTTCAGGTCTTGAGAAGAAGCGTGTCACGCAGTTGACTCAACAAGCATAGGCATAAACTTTGTCAAATTTATCCACTCTTAGAGTTTGGCTATTAATAATAATAATAGAAAAAGGGTAGGGAAAGGGAGGCTAGTAGAGCCAGATTAATAATTCTTTACCTAGGACTGTATGGCAACGCCCAGGTGCAAACAAAACCTTATATGAAGGAAAAAATAATATCCAATGTGCAGACCCTTTAAATATTTAGATAATTATTATCAAAAAGGGAGATACTACAACAACCGCAATTAGATTGTTATAATGCATAGACAGGGATTGCAGCACATATTTTTTTATATAATTTTTAATTAGCTTTGTAAAATTCTAAAGCTCCGCTAAAATAGCGGTGTGTGTAGATATATACTCATTCCCCACATTCACATATGCCACCCAGCGTTTAAAGTTGAATAGAAGGTAACCACTAAATTAAAGAACACATGAATCGATGGGTCAAGAAGCGTGTTTGGACAAATGCACAAGCACAGATTGGCTGTGCAATTTTATTTTAGTTCACACAGAATGAAACCAGAAGAGCAAACAGGTATCGACTGTTTAAATTGACAACACCTCCACTAGAGGGTGGTTACGTATAAGCGTAAAATCCGCCACCATAGTGATCATTGAGGATCTTTGTCAAAACAACACATGTATATAGATAAACAAACAGTGAATTTATACAACCAATATTACTTTAAAGATGAAAAAATGTAATGCTTAAGTCATGTGCACTATACCTAAATTTGGCCAAATTGTGCAGGAAATGTCCTCAAAATTATTACTGATAGAGGACAATATAGTCTGTAGGGGGCTAGAGAAAGCAACACCTGTAACAGCGGGCACCACCAACTGAATGAGAGGTATCAGGTGTCATGTTATCACATATCAGGATCTATGTTTCTTAACCCCAGTGTATACAGACTAATTGTTGAAAACTTAATAGCATTAAGCAGTATATACTATACATGTATTAGTTGAACAGTATTTCCAAAGACCAATAGAGGTTATGGGGATAGTATATAACAACTCCAGTATTCAGCGGGCACCACCAAATATAAAGGTATCCGGTGTCATGAATGATATTGATTCTGGATCTATGTTAAAACTACCCCAAAATAACTCTTTTTCGGTCTGTTACAGTTGTATAGAGAATGGAAATGAATTACAGCGCATTACAACTCATTTAATACATGACAGTGTCTGAATAGCATAAACAAACGTGTACACAGGTAGTGGTCACCCTTTTCAGGGCTTAGGCATGTCCCATTACTAGGATCTGTGTGTACAGATGGTGCATTTGAAACACCTTTGGATGTCCAGGTAAATGAGCTGAAAATTCAGATGGTAAACGTTCAGTTAATTATACAACCGTGTCTTTGCTTTCTGTAAAAGAACTTCCAAATGGTTTCCGTGTGTAGATAGATTTCAAATCAAACATGCTACATTCTAGCACAGCGTAGACGCCACAGCGATCTGTCCTTCGTGCATGTCCGTCTCCACTTCTTACGTCACTGCCGACGTACGTTTCACCCCCCACGTGACAACCAGAGAGCACAGGGGTTTCCTCAGGGCAAAAGCGGTTTATGCTATTCAGACACTGTCATGTATTAAATGAGTTGTAATGCGCTGTAATTCATTTCCATTCTCTATACAACTGTAACAGACCGAAAAAGAGTTATTTTGGGGTAGTTTTAACATAGATCCAGAATCAATATCATTCATGACACCGGATACCTTTATATTTGGTGGTGCCCGCTGAATACTGGAGTTGTTATATACTATCCCCATAACCTCTATTGGTCTTTGGAAATACTGTTCAACTAATACATGTATAGTATATACTGCTTAATGCTATTAAGTTTTCAACAATTAGTCTGTATACACTGGGGTTAAGAAACATAGATCCTGATATGTGATAACATGACACCTGATACCTCTCATTCAGTTGGTGGTGCCCGCTGTTACAGGTGTTGCTTTCTCTAGCCCCCTACAGACTATATTGTCCTCTATCAGTAATAATTTTGAGGACATTTCCTGCACAATTTGGCCAAATTTAGGTATAGTGCACATGACTTAAGCATTACATTTTTTCATCTTTAAAGTAATATTGGTTGTATAAATTCACTGTTTGTTTATCTATATACATGTGTTGTTTTGACAAAGATCCTCAATGATCACTATGGTGGCGGATTTTACGCCTATACGTAACCACCCTCTAGTGGAGGTGTTGTCAATTTAAACAGTCGATACCTGTTTGCTCTTCTGGTTTCATTCTGTGTGAACTAAAATAAAATTGCACAGCCAATCTGTGCTTGTGCATTTGTCCAAACACGCTTCTTGACCCATCGATTCATGTGTTCTTTAATTTAGTGGTTACCTTCTATTCAACTTTAAACGCTGGGTGGCATATGTGAATGTGGGGAATGAGTATATATCTACACACACCGCTATTTTAGCGGAGCTTTAGAATTTTACAAAGCTAATTAAAAATTATATAAAAAAATATGTGCTGCAATCCCTGTCTATGCATTATAACAATCTAATTGCGGTTGTTGTAGTATCTCCCTTTTTGATAATAATTATCTAATAATAATAATAGTAGAAAGCTGCTACAGGATAGAAAATATCTAGATTTTCAAGAAATAACTCCTATAATTAGTTCCTATCTCAGAGAGCTTCATCAAGACACGTCTTGCCGCATTGAGTGTAGGCTCCGCCCCCGATTATGCAGTTTTGTGTTTTATAAAGTTCATTATAGAAAAAGGTTTTGTTTTTTTTAACTTAACAAGTAATCTAAACATAATAAGCTATCACATACATTATTCTCTTTATCTAAGAATTACACAGTTAAATTTATTGTGAAGAAATAAAAAAAATGTGACCTTTGTTAGTAGCTCTCAATTTTAGTTATTGCTATTTCATAATTATTTTTTCTTACCTTTTTATGTTTTACAATTGTAATAAAACAATATCACACACACACACACACACACACACACATATATATATAAAGTGCTTTTAATTTGACAGACACAAAATGAATGTGAGAGTATATGAATGGTAAGAAGGGGGGTTAGAGGAGAGGAAATGGATAACTATGAAAATGGAATAGGCATGGATAAAGCAAGGCTTTTTTCAAATTCCAGGAGTCAGGATGCCACTATTGTTTGAATTTGATGTCAATGGATTATTCCACCCATATCTATATTTATTTAGCTTCCCCTGACTCATTAGCTCATTAAAAACTGGGGTTTAGCTGCTTCATGTTCATCTTGTTAGGGACAGAAGACTATCTGTATATAAATAAATAAATGGGCTGCATGGTAATTAAGTAGATATTCAATAAAAGCAGGAGAGGCTGAATGCACTACTGAACTACTGAGCTTTCGAGACATCTGAATGTGTATAACATAGCAGTGTGGTGTAAAAAGAGTAGTTGCCTCCAAGTAGCTTCCACATGGGTCATCAAGATGACTGCTATCTCTAACAGAAGATAATGTTTTTACCAACATTATGACAGCAGCAAGGATCTTCTACAGTGATAGAGAACCACAATCAGAAGAAAAGTCTTGAAGAAAAGAGCTTTTTATGTTTATCCAATCCTTTTTTAGGATTAGTGAGAGTCTGCTGTAACAGTTGCTAAAAATCGCCAAGACTACAAGTTTTGCGCTATACCGGTTGCGTAAATAACGAAAAAAATGAGCGGTATCGCACTTTACATAGCGCTGCCATTACGAGTTACTGAAAAACCTCCTTGTGCTGTGCGATAAGCTCCATACCGCACAAAAGCCAAGGGATGAGTTTTACTTGCTCGTGCACGCTTTTCCCCATAGACCTCAATGGAGAGAGAGAGTGTTAGAAAAAACGAATACCTGTGATTGTGGAATGCCGATCGCCCTAACATAAACCCCTAGTTTAAATACCTCTAATCCGACATCGCCAGCAATAAATAAACCTAACCCCTAAACCTCCGGCCCCCCACATCTCAACTAATAAATTAACCTATTAACCCCTAAACCACCAGCCCCCCACATCGCAACTAATAAACTAAACCTATTAAACCCTAAATCGCCGGCCCCCACATTGCAAAACACTAAATTAAACTATTAACCCTTAAACCTAACCCCCCCCCTGACTTTAAATTAAAAGTTACAATATAACTATCTTAAAATAAATATAAACTTACCTGTGAAATAAAAAAAAACCTAAGATTAAACTATAAATTAACCTAACATAACTATTTAAAAAATAATTAAATGACATGATTTAGAAAAACCTAACACTACGAAAAAAATAAGAAAATCCTAAATTACAAATTTAAATAAACCTAATACCTGTACTACGAAGAAAAAAAATTCTAAAATTACAAAAAATACCGCTAAAATTACGAAAAATAAAAAACACTAAGATTACAAAAAATAAAAAAAATGAAATGATCCAACATAATGCAAATTACACCGAATCTTATATCCCTATAAAAACAAAAAATCCCCCCCCCCAAAAAAAAAACACCCTCTAACCTAACAAACTACCATAAGCCCTTAAAAAGGTCCTTTTGTAGGACATTGCCCTAAGTTAAACAGCCCTTTTACCTAAAAAAAATTACAAAGTCCCCCATAAAAGTAAACCCCCCCCAAAATAAAAAACCTAAGTCTAAAAAAATACTAAGCTACCCATTTGTATGGGCAACTCTTTTACTGCCCATCAAAACCCTAATCTAAAAAAAAACAAAAAAAAACCTAACACTAACCACAGGAAATCTACTCACAGTTCCTGAAGTCTGGACATCCATCTTCATCCAGGCGGCGAGAAGTTCATCCATTGCAGGGGCAAAAATTGGTTAACATTAGTATGATCAAAATATTGTGTACAAAAAAAAATATATATATTTTTCCCATTACATGATCACTGGTGGAATTTAGAATCTTAAAGTGAAGGTAAAGTTTAGACTTTTTGAAGACAGCAATGCATTTATTAATATATTAATATTACCATAATGTACTTGCTAACTTATTTTCTCCTACATTGGTGTATCCGGTCCACGGCTTCATCCTTACTTGTGGGATATTCTCAATCCCTACAGGAAGTGGCAAAGAGAGCACACAGCAGAGCTGTCCATATAGCTCCCCTCAGGCTCCGCCCCCCCAGTCATTCTCTTTGCCGCTCTAACTAGTAGCATCTCCACGGGGGTGGTAAAGAGTATGTGGAGTTTACAAATTCGATACTTTTGCTTCTTCGGAGGCTATTTTTGGGAGAAAGGTTTTACAAGAAGTGGTGCCTTCCGTTTAGGTTACCTGACTTGTTCCCTCCCTTCATCCGTGTCCTAAAGCTTTGGTATTGGTTCCCGCAAGTAAGGATGAAGCCGTGGACCGGATACACCAATGTAGTAGAAAACAGAATTTATGTTTACCTGATAAATTTCTTTCTCCTACGGTGTATCCGGTCCACGGCCCGCCCTGGCATTTTGGTCAGGTTTAAATGTATTTTTTGTAAACTACAGTCACCACTGCACCCTATGGTTCTCCTTTTTCTCCTAACCGTCGGTCGAATGACTGGGGGGGCGGAGCCTGAGGGGAGCTATATGGACAGCTCTGCTGTGTGCTCTCTTTGCCACTTCCTGTAGGGATTGAGAATATCCCACAAGTAAGGATGAAGCCGTGGACCGGATACACCGTAGGAGAAAGAAATTTATCAGGTAAACATAAATTCTGTTTTCTATATTGCAGCGATAGTTTAAAAAAAATAATTATATATTTATTTATAAATGTCTACCGTTTCGCTGTTGACTCCTTCCAACTCCATTTTCCGTGTTCTCTTGTTTGTGACGTCTAAAGCGGTCCCACCCGCTCTCTACGTTGCTCTAAAGCGCGTGCCCGATGCTGCTTTCAACTGCGCATGCTCTAATCGGTTGCTCTAATCGGTGTGGAAACACAGTATTCAATGAATTACTATATTAATTCAGTACTATGTTATACGAGACAGCAGCTGCATTCTTGATATTGTTAACCCGTTTCCTAACCTATTTACTTTTCAATCCCGTTAAATGAATTCCCCATTTAAGCTAGTGAGCCTGTAACCTCCCCTGTTGTAAGATGTTCGTTTTTAGTTTACTCATTTTTATATGAAATCTTCACAAAATGATCTTACAAATAATAGATCATATTGTTGTAATATGGGTGATGCATCAATCTCCTGTATAGAGAGAATTATAACAGCAGAATAGAATGCTGCTGGAATATAATAATTCTAACAAGTGCAGATCTGTCAGTTCTCTCTGTGGGTCAGCTCATTCGTAGAGAGCATCCTGCCCAAGTTCAGCTCCACCCATCTAACACTGCAACCGCCAGCTATGGACAAAATATAAAAATAAAATTTAAGTTTTAAAATTAAAAATAAAGTTTGTGAGCGAATGCTGGATTTACTTCTACTAAGCGGTTTAAAAAGTAAAGTAAAGTCCGTAGTGTTTATAATATGCCGATGACGTAGGAAGGGATTCCTACCTGTAATTACCACGCATGCGTAACGCTGGAGCGCGCGGGTTGCAATGCAAAATTGAATAGCGCATGCGCTGTTGCTTAAAGGGGTGGATGACACCGAGTGACTGTCACCTAATGGCCTAAATTTCAATTGGATTCTACAATCCAATCTACGTGATTGAAAGGTTAAAAAAAAAAAAATACGGGTTTGACTATATGAGGCTGAAAAATTGCCTTTATAAAGGTTATAGCTTGATTTATATGGAAATTTATTTAAAACGATGAATGACAGTTATATTGATTTTATTCAACGAATGCAATACTTGATATAGATATACATAACTTTACCATTACTTTAAGCAGTGGTTCTTTAGCTAATTCACAAACCAGTATGTTTAACTGTAAAATAAGCATCATTTAGGTTCAAATTCTCAAATCCAGAATTATTCTAAAATGCAGACTTTTTCATTAATATTTTTTTTTAAATAAATGTATTAAAAATTACCATTTTTTCCTGACAATAATTCACACTCTTTACTGCCTGTGCCCTTGGTTTGTTTATTTTAAACAGCAACTATTTCCTATATGATTATACAAATTGTTTTACAAATGATATAAAACTGCCTTTAGGTTTCATGTATAAGCTGTATTATGACATTGTGTTTTACACTTGGTCCCATCCCCTAACCAAGCTGTCCTATTTCACAGATACAAATATCAAAGTTTTCCTAAATCCAAAACTTTTCTGGTCCCAAGCAGGTTGCATAAAGGATTTTGCACCTGTAGTGGAATTCAAATGAGCACAAAATATATCTGCATATGTGCTCTTTTCTTTTCAAACAATATTGTTCTGCAGAATATAGAACACTCACTTGTATAGGTACTACTAGAAGATGAATCAGAGCTCGGCTTTATTCTGTTGCTCAGGGGCATCCCATATTTTCATAGTACAGGTGAGATAATTAGCAGCTCTGTCATGGTAAATATAATATGGAAAATCTGGCCTGGTGGTGGTCCCTGTGGATTGGTTTGATAAATATTATTTTAAACAGCTGCATGCTAGCTAATGCTGCATTCAAATCTTTTTGGTTTGTTTTTTTAAATCTCTTATTTCCCATATGTGATAACATCATTTTAAATACAGATTGAGGTCGGATGTTAGAATTACAAACATTTTCATGCAATATGACATTTTCTTTTCAGACAAACAAGTTGTTAACCCACTGCAACAGTTGGTGTCGGAAGTCAACACTCTAGGGTAAACGGTCGCTATACATAAAATGTCCCAAAATCAAAATTGTGATGATGTTACCACTGAAGAGGTATAGAGAGTGAAGGGTGCTGATAAATTGGACAAACTACTTTTTCCTAAACAAGTACATTTATTATTGAATACAAATATTCTACATCAGGAATGCACAGTCAGCTGTTACACTGCTAATATTCCTACACAGGCAGACAAAATAGTGGATAGGTAGTTCCAATGTAATAAGCTTTGCTGCATAGGTCTGTGACATAGTGAATTACTACCATATTGTCTCTTGATTGGCTGCTGGCAACTCACAGCCAATCCGCATGACCACATTTAGAAGACAGGTGAATGTGCCAGAGACTGCATTAGATCTGAAAAATGCAAAAGTGAATAGGGATTATCTGCTGGAGCATGCCTAGAAGCTGTGAAATCAGTTGAAATACAATGCCTGTGTCTAAGTACACAGGCATTATCTTTTCACTGAAGAAATGACACTTTGCTACAATGTAAAGTAGTAAACCAGCTTTTATTGTTTAAAAAGTTTTATGACATCATGCTTGATAAACCTGTGACAGGAAATAATTGGCACTGCACAAATGTAGTGTAAAAAACCCCCCAAATACTAAAATCCATTTAAAATGATGAATAATACATATTACAATTATTTCTATTAAATAAAAGCCACTGTTTAGTGCTTTTTTATTACAACTTTGAAACTGTTTTACATACCTTTAACCCCTTCACTACCCGGACTTTTAGAGAATAACTTGCCCAAAATACTTGAGAATTTGTAGCATTTTTGCTATCACTCCATTTAAACAGAAATGGAGCCTTGTTTTTTTTTATTTACCTGTCAAAACTAAAAGCTTCTCTGGGATTCCCTTTGTTCAGAAATAGCAGATATGCATGGCTTTGCCATTGCTTTTTGGTAATTAGAAGGTCGTTAACTGCAGCTGCGCACCACACTTCTGTTATTCCCAGCAGTAAAGGGGTTAATCATGTAGCTTGCAAGGTTAATTTTAGCTTTAGTATAGAGATTATCCTCCCACCTGACACCACCCCCTGATCCCTCCCAAACAGCTCTCTAAGTTACTGCACAAAGTATATATACGTCCATATAGTTTAAAGGGATAGTAAACATCAAAAATGTTATTGTTTAAAAAGATAGATAACCCCTTTATTTACCAGCTTTGCTTAACCAAAACTGTTATAGAAATATACTTTTTACCTCTGTAATTACCTTGTATCTACGCTTCTAAAGACTGCTTTCTTATCTCAGATCTTTTGACAGACTTGCTTTTCAGGCCATTAGTGCTGACTCTTAATGGGCTGCAACTAACGATTATTTTCATAATCGATTAATCGGCTGATTATTTTTTCAATTAATCGGATAATCCTATATTTAAAATACAATCCACATACCGAGTGTTACAAATATAAACTTGAGACTAAAACTTTACAACTTTACATTAAAACAACTGTTTGTCCAATTTTTTAAGCAGCAGAACAAATTTTGATAATTAAGGGGAAAAAAAAACCAATGTACGGTTTCAAAAAAGGTAGAGCTAGTAAGAGGTAGACTTTCGCTGTTTATAACATTTTGTTATTCACTCTTTCAGAAACTTTGCATTGAAATACAAAAATGTCAACATGACCACATGCTCCTGGCTGAGGCTGGCTCTCTTTTTGCAGCTATATTGCTTGCAGCAGAGAAGATGTGTTTAGATGGTGTTGAGGTGCTTGAGATGCATAAGTAGGGTTTTGTCAATTTCACCAAGGGGGGCTATTTATCTTTGTTAACTCTCCAACAATGCAAAGGGTTTTCCTCCTTGACAAGGGGCCTCTTTAAATAAGTCTGGACTTCATTATAACATAAAAATATCAAGAATATCTATATGCAATGATAAATAACCAGCTATAAGGTTATGGAAAAATATCTAGTCCGCTCTTAAAACAGATATATATATATTTATAGAGGTTGAATTTGGTACATATTACAATTAATTAAAAATATAAAAAAAACAAAAAAAGTCAAAAGTGCTAATGACTATATATCAAAAAGTAAATGTCTGTAGACGTCCTTTGGGCTAAGGACATAACCAAAGTCTTAAATAACTCCACGTGCGTCAGCGCATTATTTATATGAAACACATGAACTAACACCATCTAGCTGATGAATAGATGAATTACATCTTTGAATCAAAACATATTTGCAATATACATGTACTGGCAAAAAAGCTTCAAGTAAAAGTTATCACATTTTTTCCCCTGCACATGCTTGTGGAATACAGCTAGATATTCTCAGTGTGCCAGTATTTTAAATACTGCAGCTGCTCAGAGCACCAGTAGGACTTGTATCATGTCGGCAATTAACAAATTGAGTCATTACCAGATGGTACAAGCACCTTAGGCAAATGCTTGTGCACAGTGCATACTTAATGGTATATGAAACACGTTTTTCTTTCATTATTCAGATAGAGCATGGAATTTTAAACAACTTTCTAATTCTATTATCAATTGTATTCATTCTTTTGATATAGTTTGTTGAAAAGCAGGGACATATGCTTATGAGCCAGACTATTTCTGGAGCCATTTATGGCAACAATTTTGCAAGAATGTTATCTAGTTGCTAGAGCACTAGAAGGCAGCACTGTTTCCTGTCATTTAGTGCACCGGATGCCAACCTAGGTATCTCTTCAACACAGAATATCATAGGAACAAATTTGATAATAGAAGTAAATTGAGAACTTTTTAAAAATGGTATACTATGTCTGAATCACACATTTTTGTTTTTGTTTCATATCCCTTTAAAGGAATAGTCTAGTTAAAATTACCTTTCAGGAATCAGAGCATGTGATTTTAAGCAACTTTCTAATTTACTCCTATTAGTAATTTTTTTCTTCATTCTCTTGATATCTTTATTTGAAAAAGCAAGAATGTAAGCATAGGAGCCGGCCCTCTTTTTTGAAACAGCTATAGTTTGTATTAGAAACATTTAGGCTAATACATGTATATTACAAAAATGATTCTATTCAAAACTTAAATGTATTCATGTGGATTCCAATTTTGGCTGTATTGTCCCTTTAAGGGAGTTGAATGGGAGGTTGGTATTCAAACCAACCAATATCCCCTCAATCTCAGCTCCTTTGAACCCTAGGAACCCCCAAGACCCACTGTTTTAAAGCTAACCTCCTGCTCTTTTAAATGACAATTGTCTTGGGGATTAAAGTTTAAGCAAATGTACAAGAAATAAATGAATATGCACTAGTTTTAATAAATATATATATATATATAACTATCCAATTCCAGGTGCACTCACTAAGACCATGCAAGCAATTGCCAGGGTGCTGCGTACAACATATAAGCCAAGTTCCTTTATCCTTAAAGAATAAAACGCTGCACTCACCGGTCTTGATAATGTTATAGTTTATTCACCTCATTTCAGCATTGCAAAATTAGCCCCAGACGTTTCGGTACCGAACTGGTACCTTTTTCAATGGGTAGATTAAATATCTCCAAAAAACAATCTCCTTTATTCTCCTTTATCCTTTAAGGATAAAGGAACTTGGTTTATATTCACACACACATATATATATATATATATATATATATATATATATATATATATATATATATATATATATATATATATATATATATATATATATATATATATATATATATATATATATAATGTGTGTGTGTGTGTTTATTGTAAAGAAGGGCACTCTAGGATTTTTTTGTTTCAACAAATGCTTAAATTTATTCCGAATACATCAGAATTTAAATATATATTATCATAGTCAACGTTTTGGCTCTTATTTTATACATGATGTATAACAAGTAATGACATACACCCGAGACGCCCAATTGGGTGTCTCTGTATGTCATCACTTGTTATACATCATGTAAGTTTTGTTTTTCATGTTCTTTTTTTATAGATAATACATGTATTGAAGAAGGCTTAAATAAGTGCCGAAACGCTGTCTATGATAATATATAAATTATATTTAAATTCTGATGTACACATATTCAGAATAAATTTAAGCATTTGTTGAAACAAAAAAATCCTGAGAGTTCCCTTCTTTACAGTAAACATTTATAGAAGTCTTTTGAGGATTGCACCCAGGTTGGCGTTACACCACAGAGGTTGGAGTGCTGGGCCACCGGCTAATAATAAATATATATATATATATATATAAAATATATTCTAATAACAGGCCATCAAAAAATGTCTAGAACTCCCCCCCCCATACCCCTTGTTTTAAGCCCCTTTTTAAAAATAAAGCCTCTATATAAGTTAAAGTCAAAATTAATCTTTCATGATTCACAAAAAGTATGCAGTTTTACGTTTTGCGAGACATCAGCTCCTACTGAGCAAGTTTAAAGTGTTTCCATATACTAGTTTATGATTGGCTGATGGCTGTCACATGATACAGGAGGAAAATAAATTTCTCAATAAAAAACCTTTGCATGCACTGGTATTACTCGCAAATATCACTTTGGCTGCAGCAATATTTGTCACTCAACTTGTAATATAGCCCATAATGTGTGGGTCTCTCGCTGCAAATGGCCTACAGTAGATCTTAAAGGTGTACAGTGTCTAAAAACTTCAAAAAAGCTCATGTCAGGGGTGAAAATGGCTTAGTTAGCAGTTAAAGGACATTGCTAATGAGCTATATATTTATTGACTACTAACAGGAACCCACTAAGTTTTGCAGCCTATTAGAACTCTAGCCTTGAAATTTAGTAGTTCCAAACCATTGTGCCACTACCCCTTTTTTTAACTATTGTAAACACAGCCACAATCACTACCAATCATATATCATCTGGTTGATGGAATAGAGAGATCTCAAACATTCCCAGAACTATAAAATGAATGTTTTGGTTGGAAAGATTGATCAGTATATTTGCAAGCCTTCTGCCATTGTGCAGGTGATTACCATCAGATCTTGCCTCCAAACTTTATCTAGTCACATTTATTACATATGTTTATTCTTTCCATCATTCCAATATCTTTCTATATAAGGTTTTTGAACCTTTGGGGTTGCCCCTCCTTTCTTGACTCTCTTTTCCTTGGCCCTCTAAGGAATACCAGAATGCCGAAAGAAGAGGTAAGAAAGAAAGGATTTGCATTGTAGTTGTGATTGGCACTGGTTGTGAGGGAGAGGTTATTTCATGTGGCTGTTTCTTTTCATACAATCTTTCTTTTATTCACTCACTATTCAGCTTAGTACAATTCTCTTTTCAAAATCCATTTCTTTCTTTATCTCCTTTTTTTTCCTTCTCCCCCTCTTTCTTTCTTTCTTTCTTTTCAGCCTGATTCCTTTGTTTTCTCTCTCTACCCTTTTATACTCCATTTGCTTTCCTGTATTTGGTTCCTTTTTAGTTTCTGTCTCTCTCTCTCTCTCCTTTGCATTGAACTACTTCTCTCTGTTTCATGGGGGATGGTGAGATACTAAAGAAGCAGGCAAGTTTTACTGCAGAGAAACTTACACATTTCACATGCTTATTGTTATTTCACAACATAGCTATACCATGGTGGAGACAAATTTCCCCAGAGGAATGGTGATCTCCGGTAGTGGGTGCTCTCAGAAAAATCTTACAAATTTGAAAATAACAAAATCTGTGTGGGGGTGGGGGGTTCTGAAGAACCTGTGAGGTTTATTGTCTAACCAGCTTTTCTTAAAGGGACTTTAAGATTGTATCTTTTTAAGCTTTTATTGCGCAAATAACATATGGAACATATGACAGCTTACGCCTGCATGGACAGGGGTGACACGTATTGTGTCCGTCGTCACCACTGCTATGTGTGTGACCTTCAGCTATCATATCAGATGCAATCTCTGTACGCAGGTGCACATGCATACAGATGTTTGTCCTGTGCACAGAAAATGTTATCACTGAATCTGATTGCTTTTATTAAAGGGACAGTATACACTAATTTTCATATAACTGCATTTAATAGACATTTACTATAAAGAAGAATATGCACAGATACTTATCTAATAATCCAGTATTAAACCTTTTAAAAACTTAGTTAGAAGCTCCCAGTTTAGCACTGTTGAAAAGGTTAGGCTGGGGCATTAACTGAAATGGGCTAGAAAGCAAAAAGAGCAGACACTCCCCCCCTCCCCTACATATGAAAAGACCCTTTACACAAACAGGAGCAAGCTGGAATAGGTAGACAACAGTCTACTTCTACATAGTTTGTTAATATAACAGTATTACATTGATGTGTCTATAATATCCCTTTTAAGAGACATTAACACTAAATAAAAGCTAGATAGAATTATATATTTAAAGCAAAGTTTGGCTTGAGAATAATATGCAGATGCATTTCCATTTTGTATATTAGTTTATTTAAATGTTGGGGGGAAAAATAAAGTATAATAATTATACTTGATAATAATAATAATTAGGGGCAGCTATAAATGTTTGACTACAGTGTTCAACCAATGACTGCATGGAATATGACAATTTAAAAGGGACATAAAACCCAAATTATTTTCGTTCACAATTCCGATAGAGCAAACAATTTTAAACAACTTTCCAGTTTTCTTCTATTATCTATTCTTTAGATCTATAAAGTAATTTGCTTCCTTCTTTTTGTATCCTTTGTTGAAAGTTATACCTAGGTAGGCTCAGAAGCAGCAATGCACTAACTAGTAGCTAGCTGCTGATTGGTAGCTGTGTGTATGTATGTATGTATGTATGTATGTATGTGTATGTATATATATATATATATATATATATATATATATATATATATATATATATAATGTGTGTATGTGTGTGTGTGTTTGTGTATATATAAAAAATTTTTTTTAAAAATGTACACAATATATAATTATTTTATATTACAATCTCAAACGGTTAGTGTCCCTTTAACTGTACAACTCGGAATAAAGCCCAGCATTGTTGTTATGTATATCGTTTTGTACATATAAATATTGTCCTGGCGACTTAGACTATTTTCACACTTAACTGATAGATACATAAGTAAAAAAAAATGATGGTCTGTGTACCTAATCTGAATAAAAATGTTTCCCCCCCATAAGATTATAAAATGTTTTATCCAGTGATTAGTAATTGTGTTAATAAAAAAAACCAAAAAACTAAATTACTCTTTTTTTTAAAAAACCTGAACATCATTTGCAAAGGTGCATTTGTCTCCATAAGATTTTATCTTGGATATAGGAAATGAGTTTTTTTTAATGATGATATAACAGTCTAATTTAATAAAGGCGTTCTATTCCTGGCTTCACAGACAGAAAATAATCTTCATTAACTCTTGAATGGCTGTATTAGTTTTATGTACTTCATTGCCATAAAGAACTTACTAATTTCTGCAATGTCTCTGTGACAATGTGTATTCTTCAGTTAATATAATTACATTGCTGAGATGTGTAAAGCTAAACATAATGCCCACAGAGTAACTATATTCAGCAGCAGTGCACTTTATACCTGAATAATTATACATATATTAAAATAAACATGTTCTCCAATTTACAAAACCAATATTGTTTCGGGTATCACTAATATCTTTACAATATATACAGTATGTTCAACATTATAACTTGGACATACTCATTATACATCCCCTCAGTACACCTTATGGTTAGGTTTTATTTTTTTAACCTTGTATCTCTATTTATTTTATTTTTTTGTATATTCATTGGTTTAGGTGCCCTTTTTCTAGGGTTCTATGTATTTCAGCCAATGTACTAAGAACAACAACAAAAAATCTGCATGTTATCAGGAATTTAGCAATACAGCTATAGATAATCACCAAAATTAAGGGCTAGCACACACATGCAGATTACAATGGACTGCAAATATTAGGCTTGTGCTTTTGTTTTATTATGAGTGCATATACGTAATGAAAATAGGGATATTTGTTTTGTTTTTACTAATTTTAAAGAAAACAAATACACTCTATACTAATGAGCCGTGCTAACCCTGAGCCTCCTTCACAAAGCCCACGGAGGCCTGCGCTATTAGGAGGCTTAGCGAGGAGGAGCCCAGACCCTGCGCTAAAGGACATTCGTCTTTAGACTTTGGGATCTGCCACGCTAAGCCGCCTATTAGCTCGGCCTTGGGCTCTGCGAAGGAGGCTCGAAATTACAGCAGGTCCCCCCAGCGCGCTATAGGTAAGTATAAGGCTACAGGTGAACTTTTTCACCTGTAGTAAAGGAACATTTACATTCATTTTAATGAAAACTAATGTAAATGTTACTGAATATTCAGTATTTAGCATTAAACTGAATTAAAGTAAGCAAATAGCGATTAGTACAGAAGAATATTCTGAAAAGCAAATTTTCAGAATATTCGTTCTGAAAGATATGTCCGAAACAAATTTTCTTCTTAAATGGAAATAGTCCACAGCTGCATTCATTACTTTTGGGAAATAAGAACCTGGCCACCAGGAGGAGGCAAAGATAACTCAGCCAAAGGCTTAAATACTCCTCCCCTCATCCCCCAGTCATTCTTTGCCTTTCGTCCCAGGAGGATGGCAGAGAAGTGTCAGAATTTTTAATTTTTGTTTTTGTCTCTTATGGAGGGTAGTACTCTTCGGCATGGGACAGGAGTTTTAAGTAGTCCTGTCAGTCTCTCAGTGAGAGCTTTGGAGAAAGTTAGAGTCCGGAGATGCAGGGAGTTTCTTTCTGCGAAACCATCCCGACTCATATTAACAGCTCCTCAAGCAATCAGCGTTGTCGAACTTCGCTTCGCGGCCTGCTTTCTTCTCTCAAGTCCATGGCGGAGGCGATGCTACTATCCTGTTCCACGGCGTAGATTCCGGTAAGATAGTTTAATTTTTCTTTATTCACAATGTACTGTAATGTGAATGTTTCCCGAGAGGCTACCACCTTGCGGGTCTAACTTATAACAGTTAGTATCTTGGAATCGAGGGTTAATATCTCCTGAGGGGGGTTATTGAACAGGAGCGTTTTATAATCTTTGGAAAGACGCAGCCTTTTGGCGTGCTTGTTTAGACTGTATGGTTCACCTTGTGTTCGGGCGTGGCTACGTTCCGTTGTTCCATTTCCGCATTCTCGACCGCGTGGCGAAGGAAATTTTCTAGTCCGCAGGGGTCTGATCATAGGAGGTGGTGAGTGCCCCAGCCATTGGGGGTGTCAGGTGCCGTTTTAGTTTTTCACTACTTTTAGTCCATATTTAAATATTCTCTATCTAATTATGGAGGATTTTGTTGCTGAGACTGTGTTAATTTCAGATTCAGTTACAGAGGATTCTGTTTTTTTTTTTTAAAATTTTTTTTTTATTGTTTTATGGGTTATTGTACACATACATATGGCTTTATATATGCAGAGCCAATCGCATTCATCAACATAAATATAGTACATCTTATATTAACATAATCTTTTTCTGGCCCCCCACATCAAACCAACGTTTTACACAATTTTCTAGCCTCCCCCTTTGTTACATATATAACCTCAGAGGGTACAAACAATTAAACAAAAAAAAGAGAGAAGAAAGAAAAAAAAAAAAAGAAAAAGAAAAAAAAAGAAAAAAAAAGAAAAGAAATAAATCATCATATCAGAAGCATAACAAAAACCCAGCTGAACACAATTGTGGATTTCGATCTGCGTACAACAATTCAATCAATTTCTGGTCAATTAATTAATTTATTTATTTTCTGGTGTGCGGGGGGGGGGGGTAGATAGCGAGCACCCCCACTAAGGTTGAGTGTCACCTCTTATAACAGTGTACTCCAAGCCCCTGGCAATTCCCCCCCTAGCAATCATGGATCTTACTATTTTTGACTTAATTAGAGGTTTAACAATTTGGAGTTGGACACCCACGGATTCAGTTCCTATAATACTTAACCATTTATGAAAGAACCTCTTTATATCTTGGTTTGAATCTGGATAAATGTCATATTGCTGCAAGACCATCTGATTCTTCATCCCTTTTACTAACTGAGCGATGCTTGGTGCTTTTGGGGTTTTCCAGTTGCCCAGGATTAATGATCTGCCTAGGAGAATTGTCGTATTGACTAGACTAGAATTTTCGTTTCATTCTGTACCCTGGTACAGAAAAAGCACCATTTTATTGTTTATTTGGGTTTTTTGGTCTAGCCATTTATTTAGCCAAAATTGTACTTTATACCAAAACTGCCGTATTTTTGGGCAGACAAATAAACAGTGTTCTAAGTCAGCTTCTTTCGCACCGCATTTATAGCAGGCCATATCTGAATTCTTATACCATCTTGCCATTTTACTAGGTGTAACATATAGTTGATTAATTACTTTGAAATGTGATTCTCTCCAAGTGGTGACCTTAGTTGTCTTTAAGACAGTATTGAAACTATCTGTTAACTCCTCCCTTGACACTATAACCTGTACTTTCCTCCATTTATCTCTCAGTGACTGTAGATGGATTTCTGTTTTATGTTTCATTTGGAGATTATAGATCAGCCTGATCGCATATTTCTTTTGCGCAAATGTTATGATAATTTTATCTAGTTCTCCTAGTGACCAGTCATTCCCATATTTAGCCTGTAGTTCATTATGGAAGTGCCTAACCTGCAAATATGCATAAAAATCTATATTCTTAAGCTGGAAGTCATCTTTTAGTTCGTCAAATGTTTTAACTATGTGTTTTGTGGTCTCCTCAATTTGTATCAGGTTAGCAATGCCCTTCCTACGCCATCTATGGAAAACTCCGCTTTCGGTGCATCCTACTGGGAATTTCGGGTTCCCTAAGATCGTTAGAAACCTTGACTTGTGGGTGTTTATTCCTATTCCTTTACCCAATTTATGCCAGGCTAATATAATGTTGTTAAATGTTAACCGCTGTCTAATTTTTTTTGGGAGATTTTTAGGTTCGCAATGCAGGAGGGCTTTCAGTGCAAAGGGAGCACATATCTCTGTTTCTAACGGGCCATAGGAGACATAATTTCCCTCAGTAATCCAATCTATCGCATATTTTGATAGAGCGGCTATATTATAAGCTTGGAGATTTGGAAGTGCCAGTCCCCCAGCCTTGAGGGGAAGAGTTATTGTTTCTGTTGCACATCTTACTTTCCCTCCTGCCCATATAAACCTATTGCACATCCTATTGTAATTATTGCAATCTTTCTGAGTTAATATAATGGGTAGATTCTGCAGAAAATACAAAATTCAGGGAAAAATTATTGTTTTTATTAGCATGACTCTAGCCGTAATACTAATAGGTAAATTACACCATCTTTTACAGTCTGCTATACATTTGTCCAAACATGGTGAAATGTTTTTGCCATACCATTGTTTCGGGTTCCTAGTAATAGTTAAGCCTAAATATTTAATCTGTTCCACTACCTTGAATGGGCAGTCTTTACATTTCTGGCTTGATCCATAAAGCCACATAATCTCCGATTTATCAACGTTAACTTTATAACCTGAAAATGCACTGAATTGCTTTATTATATCTAAAAGTTGTTTAATGCTATCTGAAGTATTTGAGAGGAACAGAAGTAAATCATCTGCAAAAAGTGAGAGCACGACCTTCTGCTGATGAATTTTGATACCTTCTAGCTCTTTTCTGAGCCTAGTAGCTAATGGCTCTATTGATAGGTTGAATAGCATGGGGGACAAGGGACAACCTTGTCTTGTGCCCTTTTTAAGCACAATATCTGGAGTAATTTCGCCGTTAATGATTAAATTAGATGTTGGCTCTCTATATATAAGTTTTATAAAAGACTCGATGTTCCCTTGTACTCCAAACTTCCCTAATACTGTGAAAAGGTGATCCCAGGTTATAGCATCAAATGCTTTTTCCGCATCTATTGCTAACACCGCTAGGTCTGGGCGATCTTTTTTGGGGTTTAGCTTCGCATCTTGATAACATTGATCTAATGTAACAAGAACTTTGCGGATATTTCTAGCTGGATTCCGCCCCGTCATAAAACCTACCTGGTCTATGTGGATTATTTTATGTAATATTTTTTTGAGTCTGTTTGCTATGATAGTGGTTAGTATCTTATAGTCACTATTTAGCAGTGATATCGGTCTGTAAGATCCTGGATCTTCTGGGGCTCTGCCTTTTTTTAAGATTAATGTAATGGAAGAGGCCGCAAAATACTTAGAATGCATTTCCCTTTTAAGAAAATAACTATTAAAGAGGTTAGTAAGCGTAGGTGTAATTTCACTGTTTAGCATTTTGTAAAATTCAGCCGGGAGCATGTCGGGTCCCGACGCTTTGTTGCTTTTCAGTTGCCTAATAGTCTGTGTTACCTCTTCTTCTGTTATTGGTAAGTTTAACCCCTCTCTATCGACCTCTTCCAGTTTCCTAATTTCTAGATGTTCCCAGAACTCTGCTTTCTGCTGGGGATCCACTGCAGTCTTTGTGTATAGCTCTTCAAAATATTTGAACATTAACTGCTTCACTTCCTTTGTCGTATTTGCCCTCTCTGTCCCTACTTTGATCGTTGATATATAGTTTCTTTGTTTCTGCATTTTACTTAATCTAGCTATGTATTTAGCGGATCTTCCGTAGATACCTCTGTATTTAGCTCTGTCTTTTTCCTCTTGTAGCATAACCGTTTGTTTTATAAATATGTCTTTTTCTTGTTTACTATTTTGATACTTCAACCACGTCTGTGAGTTACCATTGCTTATATAGGCTCTATAGGTATTCTTAAGTTGGTTGTTAAGTTGGCATTCTCGCTCCCTATTTTTCTTTTTCCATTTACACAGGTATGCTTTTACACTCCCTCTGGTATATGCTTTGGCTGTTTCCCAATATATCTCCCATTTGCCACTATAGCTACTGTTGAAAAATTTATATTCCTTCCATTTTCCCAAGATATAATTCTTAAAATGTATATTGTGTTCTAAATATTTCGGGAAGTTAATTCTACCACTGCCGCCCCCTGCTGTTATTACATTCTGGATTTCTAGGGTTATAATCGCATGATCTGAGATGCATATATCCTTAATATCCGCTTTCATATTCAACCCCATCATAATTTCAGAACTTAAAAAGAGGTCAATTCTTGAGAGGGTCTTAAATGTTTTTGATACACATGTAAACTCACGTGAATCGGGATTTTGCTCTCTCCAGACATCCAGCACCCTCAACCCTTTCATAAATTTTTTCACAAGACTCCCTTCCTTTTTGATGTTCCTGCTTGAGCTACACTTGAGTCTGTCTACTAGAGGTACCGGTGTCAAATTAAAGTCTCCCCCTATAATGATGTTCTTCCCTATGTATTTGATTAATTTCTTGCTCAGCCCCCACCAAAACTCCTCATCAATCTTATTTGGACCATATACATTACATAGAACTACATTTAGATTATTCACTTGAGTATCTATAATTATATATCTTGCCTGTGTATCTATCTCTTGGGCGAATATTTTATATTCACAATTCTTGTTAAATAGGATCGCTACGCCTTTTCTCCTGCCACAATATGGTGTAGCTACTACATGTCCCACCCACTTACTTTTTAATTTCTCAGCCTCAGAAGGGTTTAGGTGCGTCTCTTGTATCATTGCCACACTTGGCTTAAGTTGACCTAATTGTTTTAAAATTAACTTCCTTTTTATGGGTGATGAGATGCCACCTACATTCCAAGAAATAAAGTTATTTTCTCCCGACATCTTATAGTTAGGGAACCTACATTACCTGTCTCCCTTAACTCGCCGCCCCCTTCCCCCAGCACACCCGACCTTCCCTTCAATAGAATCCACAGAACATTATCAAAACATAAAATCCACCTTATATTCAATACTTTGAAATAAAAAACAACAACACAAAATGTACTTTGCTTGGTCAACATCTTGCCCTGGTAAAGCTATCATTCATTAGAAACAAATCCCTATCACAAGCCCTGTTCTAGACAGAACTCTTTAGCTTCAGTGGTTGTCAGAAGGGTCCTCATTGCACCATTGATTTCCACAAGTATTTTAGCTGGGTAGATCATTCGCGCTGGCCATTTAGCTTCAATCAACTTGGTGCAATAAGGAGCCATCTCACGTCTTTTATTGCTAGTCTCTACTGAGAAGTCTTGGAAAAGATAGATACGGTTATTAGATATTGTGAATTCCTGACATTTGCGGTATTGTCTTAGTAGAGAGACCTTATCCTGGAAGTTTAGCACTTTAATCATAATAGGCCTTCCTTTACTATGCTCTTGCTCTGCTCTCTTAATACCTATTCTGTGAGCTCTCTCTATTTTAATTGGAAGTTCATCCATAGGTATACCTAGCTGTTGTGGTAAAATTTGGGATGCAAATGTAATTAGGTCTTTAAATTCGGTTGACTCTGGTAGCCCCACTATCTTAATGTTGTTCCTTCGAGCTCTATCTTCTAGGTCTTCTATTTTATTCTGCATGGCAATCAGTTGTTTATTCTGAACAGATAGTGTTTGCTCTATATTGTATACCTGATCTTCAACATTAGAGATCCTGAGTTCTGCTTCATTTAATCTATTCGCATATTGTCTAATTTCAGTGGATAATACCGCTATTTCTTGCTTTATATTATTGAATTGAGGTAGTATTAAGTCTGAGATTTGTTGCATAAGTGAGTGTGAGTCTGCCATATTCAAATGTGACTCGTCTAGATTGATTTCTGCAACCTGCTCACTACTTTTACTTAATGTTTTTTTATCTTTGGTTTTGGGAGGCCTGGCTGGTGATCTAGTTTTGATAAATTTTTCCATATATAACAAACAAAAAACAAAGTGTTACTAATATCTGTGAGAAGGTATCCGCTCTGGATACTATTCCTTACTCCTGACGTGAGTGTGTCTGTGGACAAGTTCAGCACACCTTGTACTGTATTCTTTGTGCGAAAAAAAAAAAGTGATTCTAATCTATTATCCTAGTGCAAAGTGAAGTGTTCAAGAGGTAGACTTCTTATATAAAGAAGGGTGCAAAAAGTTTTTTTTTTATTTTTTTTTTTTAAAGTTTTACAAAAACACGTGTGTGTGTGGTTTTTTAATCCGAGGAAAGTAACCTTTTATAGCACTTTATCTTGCCTCTGCTAACCAGCTACACAGATTGCAGACCTTTACTCGCTTGTACCCTTATCTAACTTATAATCTCAGCACTTAATATAATCTACCTCGCTTTAACCCACTGTAGATATATTAACTTAACTTAGCTTAATCTCAGAAGCTCTCAGGAACTCCAGCTTATTTAACAGTTCTCAGAAAAGGAAAGAAGAGAAAAAAAGAGCAAAACAGAGATAATACACACTATTTAGCACTTATCGCTTCTCTATTTAGACAATATTCGTGAGACTTTATAGAACCTTAGTAAGACTTCCTCAAGTGACGTTTTCTTTTACTTGATCAACCAATTATAGATATAGCCTTCAAACATTTGTACCTGCACCTATCCTACGCATACTCCAAATTTATATCACAATTATGTGTTTCAATATTTCTGTAGGAGCAAACTCAGAACTCCCTAGAAAAGAGAGCAAAACACCACACACAGATAGGTAATGTTTCACGGATAGAGGGGAGAGCTGCGCCCCCTGATATAAGCACAGCACAGTAGATTATATCCCACAAAAGTCCCACAAAAGTCCCTCTTTTCCTTCCTTTTGTGAGAGATCCTTCTTTTTCCTTCAATACCAAATTCTCTTGTTTTAATCTTTATAAGTTCCTTAAGAGTTTTAGGAATTTGTCCTGTACATAGACCCTGTATTTTGGGTGGGTATCACCTGTAAATAGAGCAGACTTCCCAGCTCTGTGCTCACCACCTAACAGGGACTGTTATTCTCTCTGCTTCCCAGGAGCCGTTTAGCGCATACAGCGGAACCTGTGTTAATCCATCAGCTGCCTGTTCTAGAGAATCTTTACATGAGGCTTTAGCAGACCCGCACCCCCCTTATAGTAATGTCCAGCTGGGCCACGCTCTGTAAACATAGGCTACCACTATTATTATACACATTAGAGATAGTGGATTCTGGCCTTGCTTTTTTTTTTTGACTTCTTTACTCCTCAGTCAATTGGCGCTTAACAGTATGGCTATACCCAGCATACAGATAGACAAAACACATGGCATCCAAATAAAGTGAATACTTGCGGTTACTAAGGGGGGTGTTCCTGCGGGAGTTCGGGTGTCGCCACCTCCTCTGTTGCTGTTATGGGCTGTTGATTTCTTGCTGCCAGTGGCCTGTGCAGCTTGCGCTTTCGGCCCTTGTACTCTGCTCCGGTACTCCTGACTTGGCCCTCCTTGCGATCTGGTTACTGGCCGTGCCCTCCTGGATGCAGTGGTCCTTCTGTTTACCTGGGCTCCTGTTGCCCCAAGCAGGTGGCCGTGGCGATGTCGGCCCAACGCCTAGACTCTGACTTCCAGCGCCCGCCAGCTACAGATGCTGGTATACACGCCCAGTTTGGTGTTGGCTGCCAAACAAGGGCTATGGGCGCCGCGGTGCTTGAAAATTGGCTCAGGTAGCTCCGACAGCGTCCACGCTGCCGTGTTCCATAAGCTCCGCCCCGGAAGTCCAGGTCACCACAGAGGATTCTGATACTGAGACTATTTTGATTTCAGATTCTGTTTCCGGTGATGAATCCGGAGTGGCCTCGTTGACGCCTGTCAACCAGTTTTGTTCCCCGAGCGCCTTGTTCCTCGGGCTCGGGGAATCCAGGGACTGCTGAGCCATCCGCCTCTGGGGGTCCTGTCCTCAGAGGCGAGTTCCTTACCAAATCATACTTCTGCACATGCAGGTAGCCCAGTTTATGGTTCCTCCATACGGGGTGGCGTGTTTCCGCTGGAGGTTGCAGCACGTTTTCGCTTCCACATAATGTTGGCGATTGTTCGTCTGCAGAGTCCAGACTTTTTTTGAGAATGTGCTTGTGTCCTATTGTCCCGGGCCTCCTGCCTTGGGGAGGACCTCTATAGTTCCCTGTGGGGGTATCTTTCCCTGAGTGTTGTGCCTTCGTGTGTTGCTCAGACATGTTTTTCAGTTATTGAATGACCCTATCGTTACCAGATACAGGGATTTTCAGTCTGATCATTCGAATGGTGCACCTCATTAGACATGTGGGGATGAAGTAATCTCCTGATTGTCATTTGTTAGAGATCATTCCCAGTTTTGTGTGATAGGGCTCCGTTTGGCTCCGTTAACCTCCGGGTTCCTTTATATTTTATTTATGTCCGATGGAATGTCTTTTGTTTTTGTTTCCTTCGGGAACCTTCTGGGATTGATACTCTTTTTTTTTTTACTTCTTCGGAAGTTGTTGGACATGTTAGTCCTTTGTTAAAACTGTCTGTTTTCTGTTTTTTCCCCTACAAGGGAAAATTTATGCAGCTTGCCGGTTGGGACCCTAGGTGTAGGCTGGTCCTGTCAGGTTCGTTCGGTTTTGCGGCTGTTCAGACACGTGGCGCTTTTCTGCTCGGCTGTTTCGGTAGAAGGGCCGAGTGCTCAGGTTATCATTGTTTTTAATGTTCACCTAAGCATTCGAGAGGACCTGGGGGTCCCTGAGATGAGGATTGTTTCAGTCCTTAAAGCCTTCAGTCATAGATGACCGGGCAGGGGAGTTTTTCCGCTGCGTCACTCTGACATCTGATTTGATTAGATTTTAGAGTTTCCTCCCCCATGTGGTGGAGGGTGGGAGGGCTTAATGCCCCTTACCGCTATTGAGCGGTTTGGCCTTCATTTTTTAGGCCTCTGGATGTGTCCTTTTGGGCTTGATCCAACAGCTTGTACAGGATAGCTATCTGGCATGCAGAAGGTTTGCAGTTCGAAACCTGTTGCAGCTCTTGACACTTTGCAGGTGTACGCGTAGCTGTTTCTAGTTTCTCTAGATGCAGCTCTTACTCTTGACTGAGTTATAAAGAGGCCTTTGGGTCTTCTTCCATTGCCTCTGGGTGAGTGGATCTCCTTTTTAGGAATCTGTGTTTCCGGGGGATGGTTGTTCCTTGCGGGGACTTTTGTTTAGCTCGGGGTTTACCGGAGCTGGGTAGGCTTAGTGCCTTCTCTTCCTTGTGTCCTCTGCTTGTGCGGAGGTGTTAAGGAGACTAGTCCTGCTAGTAGGATTTTTTGAACCCCTAGCGCTGGACTTTAGCTAGGGGTGGTTCCTTCCTTTTGGTTGGAGCTTTCGAGTTCTTCTCGCTATCTGGATTCTCTGGGTATACGTCTATACCCTTGTGTCTGGCTTTTTGGCCGGTTGGGGTGTTTAGTTTTAGGGTAAGGTGTGCCTGAACTATTAGGTGCCCGGACCTGGTTTTCTCCCTGAGACTTCTGGTTGCTGATGCTTTGCTTGGCCTTTTTACTGACCCAGTCTTGGGTGGTTTTGGAATCTTGGATCTCAGGGCTGGTCGAGGTGTTCCACGGTAGTGGGATCTTGGGCTATGTCATTGCTCCATCTACCTCACCTGGTCATGGTTGACCAAGTTTTCGGAGTATGTTTTACTCTTTGCCACATAGTGGCCCATGTCATCTGGTGGTTAGCCGTGTGGCTTGAGCCTCAAGGGTGGTTGGTTCATACCCAGCTGCTGGTGCTGGATGTCCAATTTCTGGTGCGCCTTGCCAGTGTTCCCGTAGATTCCCTGCTCTGCAGGAGAATGGGTTGACTGTGCCTCTGTTTGGCAAGCTACTTGTAGGGGGGTCCTTTTCTAGGACATCTGTGTTGGGAATTTCACTTCCCATTAGCCGGTGCCTTTGGGCCTTGAGGACAGTTGTTGCCCTTCCGGCATCATCCCTTTTCTTTTTCGGGATATTCTACCTATGGAGATAGAGTCCTTGTTTGGGGCTTCTCTTGGTTGGGAGGCAGAAAGGGGGGATTTGTTCCCCCTGGGGTCTTGCTGACTCCAAGCAGACTTGTTGGGCCTTTTATTTTGATAAATCCTTAGGTCTATGGCCTTGTCTGTTTCAGAGTCGGGTTGTACTTGTGCTCTGTGGGGTGGCTGTGCTATCCTTACGCTCGTTCCTGTACCTGTTTCGGGATTCTTTGTTTCCCTGTCTTGGATTCCGGAGACTGGGTTGATCCAGCTGAGTGTGGGTCTACAGGTCAGGATGACTGAGCAGTCTAAGGAACTGTGTGAGCTTGTTAAGTCTATCCTGTTAGCTTAGTCTGCTAGGGTATAGATTTTCTTTGCAACTTGCTCCATTGATTAGAAGAGGGTTTACTCTTCCTTCGGGTTTTGAGAGTATATTCTCCTTTTCGAGGGACCTCGATTGAGGTTTTTGTGTTCCCCTTTTCAGGTACCTGTGTGTAGGTCAGGCGACTTAGGTTGCCTGGAACGTGCCCTCTGTATGGGGATTGCTTTTGTGGTCTGTTTTTCTTGCTTGACTGCTTCTTCTTCTTCGCAAGTACCCTCTGTGTCGCCCCATTGTGGACTCTGTGTTCTCAAACTTGGGGTTTTTTACCTGGGTGTATTACACACTTTTTCATGGTCGAATACCTTGGTATTCTATGGCCGGACTGGGAGGGCTTTGCCTCTTCCGTTGCATTCCGTGCTTGCAGGATATTGGAGACGTCTGTTCTGTCTCTGTGCACGGTCCTATCCCGCATTTTGCTTGGTATAGGCGTGACCTCCTTTTCTTGTTAGCGCCCCTTTGGGTCTCTGTGCGCTGGGCTCACTCTTGGAGGTGTTCCTTTTTGTATTAGGGGACCTTTCGGTTTCCTTGGTTCCCTTGTCCCCTTGGGGGTTTCGGCTGGTGGGGGACCGTTTGTTGGGCGACGGTGTCTCCTGGAGGACTGTTGTCTCAGTAAAGTCCATTTGCGGTCTCTAGTTTGACTTCTGGACTAACTGCGAGTCAGTGTCACTGGGGCTTTTCCTCTTAAAAGTTTCTCAGCTTCAGATGAAGCAGGTTTTTTTTTATTGGGTAGAGGTTCAGGCCTGGTGCCCTCAGTATGGGCCGTCTATTGTGGGTTTTACAATTTAGGTTAGAAGTGGAAGTGCCGACTCCATACTTAACACTGCCATATTCCACACTCTCATTGGTTGCACATACCCATGTATAACTGTCTTTAATTGGCCTCAGTATATAGGAAAACCTAAGTTACAGCATAGCAGTGCCCACTGCTTTATGGACATTAAAGGGACACTGAACCAAACTTTTTTCTTTTGTGATTCAGATAGAGCATACAATTTTAAGCAATTTTCTAATTTACTCCTATAATCAATTTTTCTTCGTTCTCTTGCAATCTTTATTTGAAAAAGAAGGCATCTAAGCTAAGGAACCATTCAATTTTTGGTTCAGCACCATGGACAACACGTGTTTATTGGTGGGTGAATTTATCCACCAATCAGCAAGAATGGTCCGGCATCTAAACTTACATTCTTGCTATTCAAATAAAGGTACCAAGAGAATGAAGAAAATTTGATAATAGGAGTAAATCAGAAAGTTGCTTCAAATTGCATGCTCTATCTGAATCCCAAAAGAAAACATTTGGGTTCAGTGTCCCTTTAAAACTTTACTCTGATTTTTTTCTACTCAATATTTAAGCAACCTATGTAATGTTAAAAATTATCCACTTATTATTCTCCAGTTGATTTTTGCTTCTAATACATCATTTTATCCTGCAATAATTCTGTGTTTAATTTGTATTTAAACTACAGAAAAAGTGAGCAAAAGTATATATATTTTTAATTTAAACTATGCATAATACAATGTTATGAGGCATTGCATTAAATGTCCCTTTAATAAATAATTTTGTTAAAAAGTATCTCTACCTAAAAAAAAATTGCTGTTTTGTAACAGTGATTTAGTTTTAAAGTGGGAAAATTGACAGGGCACATTCAACAAGGTGTAAGTAACCTCTCAATATTCCTATGACCTGATTTATGTTTAGGAACATACTGGAAAGACAGGACAGACTGGCTTTATGAGATCACATGTATGAACTATGGAACCTTTTAAATACTAAACACAATTTTTATGAATTGGATTATATCCACTCTTTATTAGTGAGATGTGTGTGGTTCATTATGTGTGTAAAACAAGCCGCCACATGTTGGATTGGGAGTAGTTCCCATCCCACATATAAAGTGCTTAAGGAAGATTCATTTTTTTCTTGTGGGAAATTTCAAAACTTTCAAGCTCAGACACAGTTATAAGATTCATTTATATATATATATATATATCTCAATATATATATATATCTCAATATTGTGTATGTGTGTGTGTTTAAAAAGACTGTTGTTTTGCAGTCCAGGAGTATAGCCCTTGGAAAGCCTGTTTATCTCAGTTCATTTATGACCTCCTACAATCTCCTGCAATCTCAGTGTAGAAATCATGCAGGGGTAAAGATTCCGCATTCTGCAGGATACTTACCTGGAGGAAGTAGAAAAACCCTTATTATATATTTTTAATCTTTATTTTTAGCTGTAAATTGGAGAACAAGTTTTTCTTTTTACTTCATATAAACTTTTTATAGAAATTACATTTCTGTACCGTTCACATTAACTTGAGTACTGGTGATATTCGGCTTGCTGGTCTTGGTCACCTGCTGACTGAAACGCTTGTCATTAATAAATATATATATATATTTTTTTACTTTAATTATGTGGAATACAAGTACAACGTTTCTTTTATATTACATTGTATGGTGGTTTTGTACATTATAAATGGTGTAACCCTGGAGCAACATCAGATGTGACCCTTGGTTATTTTTGTTCTGTTTATAACAATGAATCCTCTTTTCAGATATGGATGGGTGGAAAGTGGCGTATTGTTCACTCAATGACCTCACTTGGGAGAGGTAGAACAAAGTTACCCTGTTGATTTGTTTCTCTAATGAAGTTCATCAAACTAAAGTAGGTGTGTATAGGGTGATAGAAAGCAGACCGCGGAAGAAGATTAAAAGGAAGGAGAGACAAAGAATGGTATAAATTCAGACAGAGATGTGGAGATAGATGAAAGAGAAGAAAAAAAATAGAAAGATAAGAGTGAGAGAGAAGGCAAGGGATTCACAGAAGTAAGATAGCAGTTGCTAGGGTAACGGAAAGAATGAAAAAGAATGAGTGAGAGAGGTATGGAAAGACATAGCTAGAAAACGCCAGAGGGGGGAGGGAAACAACAGGAGAATGGATACAAGGAAAAAGAAGATAAGTGAATTCTGAGTGCTTCAGTCACAGGGAAAACGTTGATGAAAGCAGAGAGGGGCAGGTCTGAGCACTTATTTACTAGGAAAACCAAGAGGAAGCATATTTTCCATCTCCAAGACCACTTAATATTAACAGGATTCATTTGTTTAAACCATAATATTCCAAACAAAACTTTCTGAGGAAGGAGCAAGCACTTACAAATTCAATTTATGAATAATGCTGTCTTTCACTTTTTTTCTCTTTTAAATGATATTAGAAAAACAAAAAAAAAAAGAAATTAAACTTAAGCTTTGCATGGCAGAGTTTTATAGATTATACCCTGATTGCATTAACAGTTGTTCGAGGTTAATTGCTCGTAGCGTAATTGCTAATTAGGTTATTTAAACAATACAGTAATTAAAAAAGTTTTTTTTTAATTAATGCATGTAATATTGCAACAGAGATTTGTTTTAACTCTATAAAGAAAATTTCAGGAAGATGCAGTAATCTAGTAGCTTCTAGTGTATTAACTCTCCAAATTGAAATTTCACAGGAAGAATCTGGGCTATTTTGTGGAGTCCATCTACCTCAGAGGTTGAATTATCTAATCCTAAAAGCCTCATCTTAAATGAGTCAGATTTTATTTTCTACAGTCTTTGAATGATGAGGGCCTTTTCTAAGAACTATTACACACCATTTGGCCAATGCCATTTATAGGGCACACACCCCTTTAGGAATACAGCTCAGCAGACCTTTTTCAAATATAGCTGGTTGGAGATAGGAGGGAAGCGTTCAACCTTTACCAAGGGTAAAAACATATCTAGTTCTGCGGCATGTTGGAGATCTGTCTTCTATAAAAACTATAATTTATCATGTAGCAGTCACGTGGAAATGATGAAATTGGTCCTCAAGTAGAAGACAGAAAGGTCTGTGTAATATTGATGAGGTCTTTAGCAATAGAAGCACTGTCCTACTTTGTTCTAAATCCAGCCTGATCTCCTTATGTCCCACAACAGATACACAATACTCTAAGGGATATGTTTTATGTCATTGCTGAGTTAAAGGGACACTGAACCCAATTTTTTTCTTTTGTAATTCAGAAAGAGCATGCAATTTTAAGCAACTTTCTAATTTACTCCTATTATCAATTTTTCTTCGTTCTCTTGCTATCATTATTTGAAAAAGAAGGCAACTAAGCTTTTTTTTGTTTGTTTCAGTACTCTGGACAGCACTTTTTTATTGGTGGATGAACTTATCCACCAATCAGCAAGGACAACCAAGGTTGTTCACCAAAAATGGGCCGGCATCTAAACTTACATTCTTGCATTTCAAATAAAGATACCAAGAGAATGAAGAAAATTTGATAATAGGAGTAAATTAGAAAGTTGCTTAAAATTTCATGCTCAATCTGAATCACGAAATAATTTTTTTGGGTACAGTGTCCCTTTAAGACAATTTTATCTATCTATCTATCTATATATATATATATATATATATATATATATATATATATATATATATATATATATATATATATATATATATATATATATATATATATAAATAAAATATACAATTATCTGTTGTGTTGGTTTACAACAACAAGGCAGATTCCTTTATCACTTAAAGTGATATTTTTTTCTTTGCTTTTTTATAACATAAGCTTTTCATTTGTAACATATTTGGTCCACGTGTGCCTCAAACCTTCTATTTGTCAGTGTACCAATTGACTGGATACTTTGCTGATCTTCAAATTCACTAGCAAATACAGTTTGTTTTTGTTTAGTTTTAACTTGAATTTAAGTTGCAAGAATATTACTATTATTATTTCTAATTTTACCATGAGTTCTAAGGATACAGTTAATGCAAGTAGCTGATTTTGTCCTAAACGCTACATAAAGTTTACCTGCATGTGGTTAATCTAAGCTGCTAAATTATTGTATATAGGACAAGTAGCATTTTGTAAACATGAGTATATAAGATTCTCTTACAGCACTGTGATTTTTGAGAACTGGGAACAGTAATTATGCTTTGTTTTGATATTTGCACCAATGTCTTTAACATTAAAAATGTATCCTGAATTGTAACCTCTACTTCAGGAATTTTTTAAAATGATTTTACATACAATTTTAAATGTATGTCTAAAAAATACATTTGTTTATAAAAACTTTTATATTAAATTTTCCTTTTAGTCGTCCTACTTCTTAAGCATCTCGCATTCTCTTGAATCGCATCAAATATTATTATATCCTGTTCTAGATAATACCTTATATTTATTCCAGGGCTTGACAAATCTCAAGAACCAGGGAGCCTCGCCTCCTTAAAATATTGCAACTTGCTCCTAATGCTTATGATATTACATATAACTACAAATAATTCCTTTCATTGTAAACTGAACAGAAAACTGTGGAATAAAATCTGCAAAATTGCAATAGTTCTGTAATGTTATTACAATTTACTCAAATGTGCAAAGATTATATTTATAAAGATTGGCTGTAAAATACTTTGTAAGGCATGTGTTAAAGGTGCTTTGTGATATCTTTGCAGAAGTAATATGCTTGTGATAGAGAAGCATTTTTTTATTGAGGCGAAAAAATGACATACAACTAGTAAATGACATAGAAATTTCAAATACAATATCAAAACACGGATGATAGTCACAAGAGAAAAAAAAACAAACAAACAAAAGACTTCACCTTTTCCATATTCTATGTCACCATTAAATTTAAAGGGCCATTAAACCCCAAAAAAATATTTCACGATTCAGATAGAGAAAACAATTTTAAACATTCCAATTTACTTCTATTATCTAATTTGCTGCAATCTTTAGATATCCTTTGTTAAAGAAATAGCAATGCACATTGGTGAGCCAATAACACGAGGCATCTATGTGCAGCTACCAATCAGAAGCTACTGAGCCTATCTAGATATGCTTTTCAGGAAAGAATATCAAGATAATTAAGCAAATTAGATAATTAAAGTAAATTAGAAAGTTGTTTAAAATGGTATTCTCTATCTAAATCATGAAAGAAAAAATTTGGGTTTAATGTCCCTTTAAACAACTTCAGGTATTATTTTAAATTGAAATAATCATTACACTTATTTTGCATCATAACTAAAACTAAGAAAATGTTGCCTGAGTACTCAAAGTATGCAAGTGACACAAAAACCAGTGGATCTGTTCATGAACGTTAATAAAATAATACATTTAAATCAGTACCTCATATGCTTATAAATGAAGTTATGAAGCAAGTAAAGAAAAAATAACATTTTTTAGAATCAACCTCAAATTGTCGAAAGAAAGATAGAGAAGCATTTTAATTTATATACAAACGTAACCGGTAAATGATATACTGGAAAGCAATAGCCCATACGAGCATGTGATCTCATCTCTAATATATAGGCCTGCCCAATACTCCAAAAGAAGCTTTTTACTAGATACAAATTTAGAAAACTTTATTGAAGTAGAACAACACATATAGGTAACACTCATATTCCTAGTCTGATGCATTTTGTGCACATTTAAAACACGTTCCCAGACAATAGATGTGGTCTCTATTTAAAGGGATATGAAGCTTTAAAAAATGTCTAAGTTTCCAATTTACTTTTATTAGCAAATTTGCTTTGTTCCCATGGTATTCTATATTGAAGAGATACCTAGGTATAGGCATCTGGAGCACTACATGACAGGAAATAGTGCTGCCATCTAGTGCTCTTGTAAATGGATAACATTCTCGCAGAACTGCTGCCATATAGTGCTCCAGAAATGGTCCTGCTCCTAAGCTTATGTCCCTGCTTTTTAACAAAAGATAACAAGACAACAAAGAAATATTGATACTAGAAATAAATTAGAAAGTTGTTTAAAATCGGGTGCTCTTTCTGAATCACGGAATAAATATTTTGGGTTTCATATCCCTTTTAAAATATTCAGGTGGTGGGAGGGGCAATAAAATACTTGTTTCACAGTTGGTAGCACCCACCATGTAGTGGTTCCACCAGCAGCACTTTATGACATATTGTACATTTTGCTTAGGTAGAGAAATATCAGGAATACGGATAAAGTTACACAAGCATGAATTAAACATGGTAAATCCACTCGCACCTTACATCTGGATATTGTTATCAGTTATATATGTACTGTATATTTTATTGTTGTATGTATTAAATGCCAGAGTGCAGGCTCCAGTAGTTTCAGATTGGTGAAAACAATTATTTTCTTGACTGCTTAATTTGGAGCAGCATAATGACATGAATATTGTCTGTGGAAGTGAGTTTTAACATACATGAACCAGTAAGCAGGTAATAGTGAGCCTGCCCTCATGGAACAAACTTGATTTAAAGGGCCATTAAACCCAAAAAATGTATTTCATGATTCAGATAGAGAATACAATTTTAAACAATATTCCAATTTACTTCTATTATCTAATTTGGTGCAATCTTTAGATATCCTTTGTTAAAGAAATAGCAATGCACATTGGTGAGCCAATCACATGAGGCATCTATGTGCAGCCACCAATCAGAAGCTACTGAGCCTATCCAGATATGCTTTTTAGGAAAGAATATCAAGAGAATGAAGCAAATTAGATAATAGAAGTAAATTAGAAAGTTGTTTAAAATGGTATTCTCTATCTGAATCATGAAAGAAAAAAAATTGGGTTTAATGTCCCTTTAAACTATACAATAGCGCCTGCACATATAAAGAAGGTGCACTTTTGTCTTTTAGCATTTCCTGCTCAATACACAAAGATAATGTTATGGTTTATGTATCTAGCATAGTTTAGCTTATCCTGTAGATATCTATTTGACACATAAAAGTTCATCAAGACCAAATCATTTAGTAGAAGAATGCTGATAAAACCTTTCACTGGGATAGAATCTATCTACATTTTGTGTATGTGATATACAATTTCAACTTATGTGAAAGTGACAAAGATAAATGTGACAGTATGTTATGTTGTAACACACCCTCCATCTTTCCTGCCTTGTGTTTAAGATCCTTTCTGGGAAGCTCCCACCCTACCTGAGCAGAATGCTCTCCCCGGCTATTCCCACCTCCTATAACCTCAGATCCAATAACAGCACATTATTTAGTCTGCCTCAATACAAAAAGAAAGCAGCTTTCCTACAGAGCACCACAATTATGGAATGACCTCCCGCACACTTTAACAACTTCCCCAAGCCTAATATCCTTTAAGAGATCCCTCTCTACATATCTCAAAACAGAATGCACCTGTCATGGTTGATTATATATTTCCTACCTGTTCTATGTTACATTTTTGCAAACATTGTGTATTATTATTGTTTTTGTATTTTATTGTACCCTATTGTATCAATGCAATGTTTTGTGGACCCAGGACATACTTGAAAACGAGAGAAATCTCAATGTATCCTTCCTGGCAAAATATTTTATAAATAAATAAATTGCTGTGAATGTGTTGGAAGTTGATGTCCAGTAATGAGGGAGGAGTTATGTTTGTGGGTTCTGATACTTGCTTACTTTATCATAGATAGCAGGCTCTTATTTCTCTATGCATATGAAAGCAGTTGTCATATCCTCAGTAAGCTCTTTTTGGAGCAGGTTCCTGTAATCATTTTGCCCCAGTCGGCGTTCCCTCTCATTTCATTATTATACCCCCTGTATAGTACTGCAGAAATTTTATTTACGTTACAAATAAAGATAATAATAATAATATCAAAACAAAATTTCCTGATTGGAATCTTAGATTATGGGTTAAACCACACAAAGTTTTTATGTTCCTACAAAATATAAGTGTGTGCGTATGTTTCCCACATTTTCCCCCATAAAATTGTTGGTTTATGTGTGGTTCAAAAAAATAGTAAATACTTTGCAGTGCAGTGTACTTAAATAATTTATTTTGCTTGCTTTTCCTGTAGTTTAAAGGAACAGTCAACAAACACCAAAATTGTAATTGTTTAAAAAGCTAGATAACGCCTTTACTACCCATTTCCCAGCTTTGCACAACCAACATTGTTATATTAATATACTTTATAATATTTAAACCTCTAAATTTCTGCCTGTTTCTAAGCCACTAAAGGCAGCCTCTTATCACATGCTTTTTTATTAGCTTTTTACAATACACTGCTAATCCACGTGGGCCAATAGATATTGTGCTCTCTACCATGGAGTTGTGCAGGACACAGCACTATTTGGCTAAATGCAAGTCATTAGATAATAAATAAATAAATAGCCATGTGATCAGGGGGCAGTCTGCAGAGGCTTAGATACAAGGTAATCACACAGGTTAAAAGTATATTAATATAACCATGTTGGCTGTGCAAAACTGAGGAATTGGTAATAAAGGGATTATCTGTCTTTTTAAAAAATAACATTTTTTAAATATACTGTCCCTTTAAAGTGAATGTCAAGTTTGATGAATCAGTGCCCGTTTTTTAAAAATCCTATAAAAAACAGGGGCACTTTCATTCATCAAACTTTACATTTCACTCGTTCTGTTAAAATATTTACCTTTTAATTTTGAAAGCCGCTCCAGAGATTCCCCCTCCTGCCGCTTGTCACTTCATACGTCAGCAATGACGAATTCGGCATCCTCCAATCACGGCTTCCCCCCAGGGGAATCATTGCCTGATGCAACGCCGTGATTGGAGGAAGCCGGATTCGTCATTTTTGACACATGAAGGGGCTTGCGATGGGCAGGGAAAGCGCTGGAACGGCTTTCAAAATTAAAAGGTAAGTATTTTAACAAAACGAGTGAAATGTAAAGTTTGATGCATGAAAGTGCCCCTGTTTTTAATAGGGTTTTTAAAAAACGGTCACTGATTCATCAAACTTGACATTCACTTAGAAAATATTGTTTTTTTCTCTTACCCAAGAGAAGCTGGAGTGTGCCCGCCAGACTTCAGATTCTGGAACACGCTACTTAAAGGGACGTTATACACTTATTTTTTCTTTGTATACATGTTTTGTAGATGATCTATTTATATAGCCCATAAAAAATTTTTTTTTTTTAAATGTATAGTTTTGCTTATTTTTAAATAACATTGCTCTGATTTTCAGACTCCTAACCAAGCCCCAAAGTTTTATGAGAATACCGTCGGATATCTACTTCAGCTTGCTCCTGTTTATGTAAAGGGTCTTTTCATATGCAAAAGAAGGGGGAGGGGGGAGTGTCTTATTTCCCACTTGCAGTGGGCTTTCCAGCTACCTTTTCAACAGAGCTAAACTGAGAGTTTTTAAACCGTTTTATACTGGATTTTTATATCACTATCTGTGCATCTTATTCTTTATAGTAGTGTCTATTACATGCAGTTATATAAAAATGAGTGTATACTATCCCTTTAAGTGATTGTATTATCAGGGCATTAGCATATTTATATCTGTCTCTAATTGGACACAGTAGGTGAGATCAGATAAACCAAATTACATTTTTCCTAACAAATGCCGTGTTTTCATAGCTGCCAATAATTAGCAGGTTTAAACCATATAAATATTATTTCTGAAATCATTTTTCACACTGTTACATACGTTTGCAGTAAGTTTTACCAACTCGCAAAAAACTCAGCAGCTAATAAGAGCAAAACAGGCCTTTCCAACCTGTTTGTGTCTAACCATCAATATTGTCTGACTATTTGTATATGTATTTGATAGCCATATACATGATATATTGTACCACTAATGAGATCTGTAGGAAATGCAAGATGATGTAAATCACAACTGCAACATCTTAAAATGTTTAGCAATCTGTTTTTAATATATATAGTTTTATTTCATACACACATTTTTGTGACTGAAATATACAGTACTTTCTTCTTTTTAAATGGCATTTTCTTATTGGCAATCACATTGTTATGATTGCAATTTAAAGGGATATTAAACCCACATTTATTATGATTAAAATTGCATGCTCTATCTGAATCATGAAAGACAAACAATTTGGGTTTAGTATCCCTTTAACTACTCATATTATTATATGGGTTTTCACTGAAGACATTTCTGTTGGTTGATATGTTATTCTATAGCAACACAAGCCTTACGGATGTTAATTTGTTTAAAATTATGTTCTATAGTCAAACTCCACCCACTATTTACCTAATTAGGAGGAGCCAATCTGGGCTTTAGTCCACAGACAGCAAGGATACCAACAGTCTTAAAGTTACTATAGAAAGCATTGTTTTGCAGTTGTTATCTGATAAATCCAATAAGGAACGTATATGTAGCAGAGTTAGCCTTGATAAGTCAGCTGTGTGTTTTTCTAGTTTTGAGAATTAGAAATTGCTCAATTTTCAGAGCTAAATTACATGAAAAGGGAACAAAATAAATAATGAAAATATACTGCAAAGTTGTTTCATTATGTATAACTAAACTTTTTTTTTTATTCAAGTCTCAAGGTGTTTACTTTCCCTTTAAGTTGCAGATTTCCATTAAAGGGACAATAAACAGCTTGTCATTTTAATATAAAATGTTTAGTTGAGCATAATAAAACAGCTTTGCAATATACTTTCATTATTTATTTTGTCCCGTTTCATGTAATTTAGCTCTGAATATTGAGCAATTTCTAATTCTCAGAGCTAGAAATGCACCCTGCTATGGGCTCGATTTATCAAGCCCTTCTCCCCCTTCTGACTGCAGGTTCACACAAGCTTATGTGCAATGTTAAATATGGGCAGCCAGAGGAGAAGCCGGGCGGAGAAGGGCAAATATGTATGCCCCTGTCTGCCATGGAATGATACATCGCCTACGTATCTTTCCCTAACTGTCTTTAGCAGATAACTACAGCAAAACAATGCAATTTATACTAAAATAATTACTTTGTTGTCTTTAGTTTGAAGCCCAGATTGTCTCTTCCAAAGAAATGGTGGGTAGGCTTGAAAAATAATTTAAGCAAACAATATTTGTTTTAAAAATGTCTTTAGTTGGCTGATGTGCTATTTTATAGTAGGGCAGCAGAATTTTCTGTACAATCTAGGCTGTGGTACAGGTTTAAACTGGTGTTTGGAAGTCATTGACATGAATTTGGCAGCTACATAGAAAATAAGCAAAGTTAGAAGTTTGAAATAATGATAGTTGGAAGTTGTTGCATGACTGCCCCTATTGCATAACTATGGTAAGATGATTGCAATGATAAGAGGTATGAAGTTTTATAGTTGGAATTGATTGCAATGATAAGAGGTATGAAGTTTTATAGTTGGAATTGATTGCAATGATAAGAGGTATGAAGTTTTATAGTTGGAAATGAACACGAAATGTGGCTTCATAATGAGATGGTATTGGGAAGTACTGGGTACAGGAGCTACAGAAGGGGGATTACAGGAGTCCAGCAATAGTCGCATGCTTAACGTCTAGAGGATGTGAGTGGGCTGTGCTGGGATTTTCCAAACTGTAGCAGAGGACGATACTTGATGTACAGCTTTGTGATTTTTTTCCCCCCTCCTTGAAATTCTTTGTCTCAATGTTTTCTTTAAGTCTAACATCCGGTTGCCAAGATTTGTGCTAATGTATCAGTGGACAATTAGTTTGTATATTACCCAAATAATATCAGTTAACCTCATGGATGCCAAAGAAGAATGCACCGTATGTTGTACCTCTGCATGGATGCCAGATTGCTTAGGAACATTTACACTTCTAAACAATTCTCTTTCTCCTGTTTTGTGCACAGCAGTTTAGCCTTTCTTCAGTTTGCTATTATATTCCTAAAGCGGATGGGTGTATAGCACCACACCCATCTAATCGGGTGCAAGACGGATTAATAACATTGTTAGACTTTCTGCACAACTAAAATACATCTCATTGATCTCTCTCAATAAACCTTTTCTGACATCATTATTCTATAGGGATCATTTTGAGTACCCATATTTTATTTGTTTGGCTTTTGTTATTCTTATTTATTTGTAGAGTACCACCATATGCCAGAGTGCTAACAACATAGGTGTATTATGCTATGTTAATATTCACAAAAATACAACTTCAAAAATGATGAAGCGGTAGAGTTGTCTCTTGACAGTTTTGTAACATATTCAATACAGATATTGAAGGTTTTGGGATAAGACATGAAAAGAAAAGTAGAAGGAGAAAACCAGATCTTCAAAAAGCAATATTTAAAAAACAAACTCCATAATGAATGCTAAACTTGTGCACAGACAAAACATTTTGTTTTGAATAAATCGTTGGTTATGGAGGAAACAAAACCTTTAGTTTCATCCAATTTTAGTTCATTGGGTTGTTTTGTTCAGTCAAATTTTGACAACATTATTCGATCGTTAACGGAAATTCATTAGCCCTCTTATTTCCTATGGGAAACATCCTTTAGAGGAGCAGCTGCACAGCAACTCAAAGTTAAAGCAGTAGCTAGTTCTATTGCTACACGCCAGCATCAGCACGAGTGTTTTTTTTAAACTGTTAATATATATTTTTTAAAAATGTGATCAAGATTGTTAAGAACATAAGTGAAGCTTACATAAATATTGATTAATGCAGTAAGCAATCAACTAACAAGAACAGTGCTGGATCACTATTGAAAAGTGTAAAACTGTAAATTGAAGACTTTCCAACCTTTAGAGTAACAGTATGAACTAAATGTTTGTGTTGCATGCATTTGTTCATTGTTTATTTGTTAAGGGGCACTCCTTTTGCATTTTCAAATTAATGCAAAGAATTCATCAGCATTAATCATTTTTTGCATTTGGTGAAGTCTAATGAATACTCACAGTGTAAACAACAATTATTTTGATAATATTGGTTGCAAATAAATAGGGTTGGTCATTAAAAAAAACACCTAGATCTTTCTATGTATGTTCCTAACATTCTTACTCTATGATCTATTTAGTGACTATCTCACCAGTGAAGGAGCCAAATCTAGTTTTCCTGAGCGCATTTACTAGCGGTGTAATTTTAATCCAGTCTCAAGGGTTGGCTACTGCTGACAACATTCCCCAACTGAAACTTGAGTAGGTAGAATATTATTGTGAAAGCATAAACAGCTACACATCACATTTATAGATATATTCCTTTCATTTGTCTCTCGACACTTTATAAACATGAAACAGGTAGTGTGAGTGGTGTTATTTCTCTCTCTCTCAAAATTACCGTTTCTCTTGCAAGGAATGTGTAATATAGATTTTGACAGCTAACAAAAACCTTTTTTATCCTATCTACATCTAATGTATTGCCTAGAATCCTGTTAAATGTGTGGCTTTATTTTTAAATCAGTTTAACCTAATGTCTAATACATGTTTTGAATCCCTCTCAAATGAACAGTGACATTTAATAGAGTGGCTTTGTTTCATCTAGGGTTGGCAATTTTTTTTTTCTTCCAAGTTATGGAGCCTTTAAGAATATTGGAGAGCCATTTATGTTTTGGAGAAAAAAGTTAAGAGAAGTCATCTGCCATAAGTAAATCTATATAAAATAATTATGTAGCAGCAGAGGTATTTTTTCAACTGAAAACCTCATAATACAGTGTTCCCACTAGATCAAGGGCTTCTGGGTAAAAATATGTGAGTGAGGATTCCCATTCTTCACCTGTTTCTATAATCCATTTTGGATGCCTACTCCCTTCCTTATCTGGGATAAGGGAGTCCTTGTGTGAAATAAATTTTAGAAGCACAAAGGTGAAGTACTGTGAATCTTACTGCATATAATTTCCCAGAGCATATAATTTTCTGCAGCTGCCAGGAACTCTGTTTGCTGTGGATCTATGTGGGAAAAAGTTACCTAATTTGATTAGATGTGATATCTAGATAGATAGATAGATAGATAGATAGATAGATAGATAGATAAAGCACAATTTAGATAACCTTGTTTCAGTTAGGGCTTTAAAAGATACCAACATTTCTTTTACAAATAATCGGCTAGATTACAAGTGTTGCAGTACGGCTTTTAACGCTGAAAAAATGGCCATTCCAACATAATGGCCAGGAACGCATATTACGAGTCATGTCGATATAGCTATACCGCAAGCATTTTAGCCTGCAACGGTTTTGTGTGGGATTTTCATAGCGCCGCTATTACTGGTTGTGCGTTGAGTCTAAAAAGCTTGTGTTACAGCCTATACCGACACGATCCATACCGCCATCTGAGAGCAGTAGTTATGGATTTTGCAAAACAAAAATGTTTCACAAAACTAATAGCTAAACTGTTACAAAGTACACTAACACCCATAAACTACCTATTAACCCCTAAACCGCCGCCCTCCTGCATCGCAAACACTATTTAAAACTTATTAACCCCCTAATCTGCCGTTGACATCGCGATTATTAAATAAACCTAATAACCCCTAATCCACCGCCCCTGACATTTCCGACACTATAATAAAGCTATTAACCCCTAATCCCCTGCTCCCTGACATCGCCACCACTATAATAAAGTTATTATCCCCTAAACCTCTGGCCTCCCACATCGCCGCCACTAAATAAACCTATTAACCCCTAAACCGCCAGCCCCCCAAATTGCAAAACACTAAATTTAACTATTAACCCCTAAACCTAACACCCCCCCTAACTTTAAATTAAAATTACAATATAACTATAATTACATAAATAAAAACTTACCTGTGAAATAAAAATAAACCTAACATTAAACTATAAATTAAAATAACATTACTATTCTAATAAAATAAAAAAACTACCAATTAAAAAATCTAAATTACAAATTTAAAAAAACACTAACACTACGAAAAAAATAAAAAAATGTAAAATTACAAAAAATAATAAACAGTAAATTACGGAAAATAAAAAACACTAAGCTTACAAAAAATAATAATCAAAATTATCAAAAATAAAAACAATTACACCTAATCTAATAGCCCTATAAAAATAAAAAAAGCCCCCCAAAATAAAAACACCCCCTAGCCTACAATAAACTACCAATAGCCCTTTAAAGGGCCTTTTGTAGGGCATTACCCTAAGTTAAACAGCTCTTTTACCTGTAAAAAAAATACAAAGTCCCCCCAACAGTAAAACCCACCACCCAACCAACCCCCCAAAATAAAAAAGACCTAAGCTACCAAATTCAAATCAGCCAATAGGATGAGAGCTACTGAAGTCCTATTGGCTGATTTGAACAGCCAATAGGATTTCAGTAGCTCTCATCCTATTGGCTGTTTTGAACAGCCAATAGGGTTTCAGAAGCTCTCATCCTATTGGCTGATTTGAATTTGAAGAATCAAATCAGCCAATAGGAATGCAAGGTACGCCATTTTGAAACGGCTACCTTGCATTCAACTTCAGTGTACATCGGTCACCGTATGAAGAGGATGTTCCACGCTTGATTGGATCAGCTTCCAGGATGGCTCCGCTCCACGATGCCTGGATGAAGACTTCTCGCCGCCTGGATGGAGATGGATGTCTGGACCTCAGGAACCGTGAGTAGATATTCTGGGGTTAGGGTTTTTTTTTCATTTTTTTGGGTGGTTTTTTTTTTTAGATTAGGGCTTTGGGCTTTTGTAAATAGCTGAATGCCCTTTTAAGGGCAGTGAAAAAGAGCTGAATGCACTTTTAAGGGCAGTGCCCATACAAATGCCCCTTTAGGGGCAATGGGTAGCTTAGTTTTTTTTTAGAGAAGTAGAGTGTTTTGAACAGCCAATAGGCTTTCAGAAGCTCTCATCCTATTGGCTGATTTGAATTTGGTAGCTCAGTTTTTTTTTAGAGTTACTTTTTTTTTATTTTGGGGGGGGGGTTGGTTGGCTGGTGGGTTTTACTGTTGGGGGACTTTGTATTTTTTTTACAGGTAAAAGAGCTGTTTAACTTAGGGCAATGCCCTACAGAAGGCCCTTTTAAGGGCTATTGGTAGTTTATTGTAGGCTAGGGGGTGTTTTTATTTTGGGGGGGCTTTTTTATTTTTATAGGGCTATTAGATAAGGTGCAATTGTTTACATTTTTGATAATTTCGTTTATTTTTTGTAAGCTTAGTGTTTTTTATTTTTCGTAATTTAGTGTTTATTATTTTTTGCCATTTTAGATTTTTTTTTTTTTTTTTGTAGTGTTAGCTGTTTTTAAATTTGTAATTTAGATTTTTTAATTGGTAGTATTTTTGTATTTTATTAGAATAGTAAGGTTGATTTATAGTTTAATGTTAGGTTTATTTTTATTTCACAGGTAAGTTTTTATTTATTTTAAGATAGTTATATTGTACTTTTAATTTTAAGTTAGGGGTTGTTAGGTTTAGGGGTTAATAGTTTAATTTAGTGTTTTGCGATGTTACTAGGTTTATTTAGTAGCGGCGATGTGGGGGCCTTAGGTTTAAGGGTTAATAGGTTTATTTAGTGGCGGCAATGTGGGAGGCCAGAGGTTTAGGGGTTAATAGCTTTATTATAGTGTCAGCGATGTCAGAGAGCAGCAGAATAGGGGTTAATAACTTTATTATAGTTTCTGGGAGTGGCGGAATAGGGGTTAATAACTTTTATTATAGTGTTGGCGATGTCGGGGAGAGGCGGAATAGGGGTTAAAAACTTGTATTAGTGGCGGGGGCGGCAGATTAGGGGTGTTTAGACTTGGGGTTTATGTTAGGGTGTTAGGTTTAAACTTAACTTTTTTTCCCATAGACAATGTGGTTGCGTTACGGAGATTTTTCATTCTGCACTTCAGGTGGTGTTTTTTTCTAAAACTCTCTCCCCATTGATGTCTATGGGGGAAAGCATGCATGAGCACGTCAAAGCAGCCCTTGAATTTTGTGCGGTATGGAGCTTAAAGGGACAGTCTACCATAGAATTGTTATTGTTTTTAAAGATGGATAATCCCTTTATTACCCATTCCCCAGTTTTGCATAACCAACAGTTATATTAATATACTTTTTACCTTTGTGATTACCTTGTATCTAGGAACCTTCTTCCAGCCCCCTGATCACATGACTGTGACTGTTTATTATCTATTGTCTTGCATTTAGCATTGTATTGTGCTAGATCTTAAATAACCCCCTGTGCCTGAACACAGTGTTATCTATATGGCCCACGTGTACTTTCTGTCTCTTTGTGTTGAAAAGAGATTTAAAAAGCATGTGATAAGAGGCAGCCCTCAAAGGCTTAGAAATTAGCATATGAGCCTACCTAGGTTTAGTTTAAACTAAGAATACCAAGAGAAAAAAGCAAATTTGATGATAAAAGTAAATTGGAATGTTGATTAAAATTAAAAGTCCTATCTGAATAATGAAAGTTTAATTTTTACTAGACTGTCCATTTAAAGGGACACTCAGATTAAATAAAATTTTCATAATTCAGATACAGCGTGTAATTTTAAACAACTTTCTAATTTACTTCCATTAAAAAAAAAAAATATGTGCACAGTCTTTTATATTTACAATTTTTGAGTCACCAGATCCTACTGAGCATGTGCAAGAATTCACAGTCTATACGTATATGATTTTGTGATTGGCTGATTGCTATCACATGGTACAAGGGGAGTGGAAATATACATAACTTTGAAATGTGTTCTAAAAAAATCTACTACTCATTTGAAGTTCAGACTAAGTGCTATTGCATTGTCTTGTTATCTTGCATTTGTTGATTATGAAAAACTAATGTGTTGACTGGTATCGCCTGCACATGGAGGCTTTTCAGTAACTCGAAATGGCAGCGCTATGGAGAGTGAAATAACGCAATTTTTTTGCCGTTAGTTTTGCACCCTGTAGCGCAAAACTCATAATCTAGGTGTATGTCTGTTGTCATATTTCCTTTTTCTTTCGGTATATTTTTCCTGAGTGCTATATGTATAGTGTTACAAATATTGTTGAAAAGCTTTGTTGCCATGTAGTTAGTGCTCAAGACCCATGCACACTCATGAGCATACATCAGTGGTCTTTCTTGGAAAGGAGCCACGTTTTAGCAAAGAATGTCAAGAAACTGATGTATATTTGATAACAGAAATAAACTGGGGGCTGGGAATACAAATATTAATAATAATATATGTATGCAGACATCCCAACCTGCAAAAACTCATTTCAGGGAGGTGGCTTCTCCTGCTACTGCGCAGCTACCCCCCCCCCCCCCCCCAGTTATATATTGGACACCTTGAAACCCTAAATAAGATAGGGACTTATCATTAAAGTCACATTAAAAAAAAAAGTAGCTTTGTTGCACAACCACATACAACAAACCTATTACTGATGCATGCTTTGAGGGTTCTATAACATCCCACCAACTAAAGGCATTCCTTAAAGAAACACTTTTCCGGATTTGGGCCACATTGGACCGTGGTACTTGGAGTTTCAGGGAGATTGCATTCCATTTGCTGGCATCAGGGAGCCACTATAACAATCAGGGAGACTCCCAGAACTTCAGGGAGACTTGGGATGTCTGTGTATGTGTATATGTAAATGTGTTTGTTTATATATATATATATATATATATATATATATATATATATATATATATATAGATATATATATATAGATATACAGTGTGTATGTATATATGTGTTTGTGTGTGTGTATATATATATATATATATATATATATATATATACAGTATATACACACACTGTATATATGTATTTATAATAATGAAATGGAGAGAGTAATAATCCTATATTAAACTTCCTAATTCCAAGGTAATGGTGCAGACCCTTTTGAGAGAAATACAAAATAGAGTTTAAGAGAGAATAAAGGAAGAGGAAACAATATTTTTTCTCTCTACTCTATAGAAAGGGAAATACAGCACTCTTTTTTTTATAAATAAAAATTAATTTGTTAATTCAACAAGTAACATTACCAGATTCTGTGTGACAAAGTAAAGGTATTTTCACAACTTGCTCTGATAAATCAGTAAAGCCAAACATGCTTAATCTTAGCAGGTAAGAAACAGCTCACTTATGTAATTGAACATTCCTAAAATAACTATGCATGACACATATGTTTACATAACATAAGGTGAAACATGGCATCAAACAATTTGACAGCAGTTTGCAAACCAATGTATTGAATGAACCTAATCAAACAAGGTTGGGAGAGCGTTAGTAAATACGCCCTCTAGAAGAATGGCCAATCTAAAAAGTTCAGAGGTAGCTCTAAACAGTTACTGGCATAGGCAAAGCAAATCCAAGCAGGAACAACCAACGGCCGCGATTTAAAAACCGCACTCTAGGTCTAGCTGGAATGTTTCTGAGCAAACAGCTGTGAAATAGGAGCAGGAGTACCTTGCGTGAGAACGGTAATAAACATCATTGTTTATAGCAGCTGGGCTATTGCTTTCAAGGTCTCTCTTTACCGAGCGCTTGTGTTCCCAACGAGTACAGGTGTATGCGCTCGCTGTGATACTGCCTTCCTCTGACGTTACATAGCCACCGTGGTGCTACTGCCGTTCTCTTAGTAGGTTAAGACTCGTTCCTCCTTTTCCTCAACCCATGCGGGTTTTGGTTCTCCCCAACCAACTGTGCAGCTTTAGCAGGTCCAGTCAGGCTTTTTTATGTTTCTCTCTTAAAATGCAAGGGTAAAAACACTTTTTGTAATGCAAGGGTACCAATACTTAATAATGCAAGTTTACCAACACTTTATAATGCAAGGGTACCAACACTTTATAATGCAAGGGTACCAACACTTTATAATGCAAGGGTACCAACACTTTATAATGCAAGGGTACCAACACTTTATAATGCAAGGGTACCAACACTTTATAATGCAAGGGTACCAATACTTAATAATGCAAGTTAACCAACACTTTATAATGCAAGTTTACCAACACTTTATAATGCAAGGGTACCAACACTTTATAATGCAAGGGTACCAACACTTTATAATGCAAGGGTACCAACACTTTATAATGCAAGGGTACCAACACTTTATAATGCAAGTGTACCAACACTTTATAATGCAAGGGTACCAACACTTTATAATGCAAGGGTACCAACACTTTATAATGCAAGGGTACCAACACTTTATAATGCAAGGGTACCAACACTTTATAATGCAAGGGTACCAACACTTTATAATGCAAGGGTACCAACACTTTATAATGCATGGGTACCAATACTTAATAATGCAAGTTAACCAACACTTTATAATGCAAGTTTACCAACACTTTATAATGCAAGGGTACCAACACTTTATAATGCAAGGGTACCAACACTTTATAATGCAAGGGTACCAACACTTTATAATGCAAGGGTACCAACACTTTATAATGCAAGGGTACCAACACTTTATAATGCAAGGGTACCAACACTTTATAATGCAAGGGTACCAACACTTTATAATGCAAGGGTACCAACACTTTATAATGCAAGGGTACCAACACTTTATAATGCAAGTGTACCAACACTTTATAATGCAAAGGTATCAGTACTTTATAATGCAAGGGTAACAATACTTTATAATGCAGAGTTAACAATACTTTATAATGCAAGGGTAACAATACTTTATAATGCAAAGGTATCAGTACTTTATAATGCACGTGTAGCAATACTTTAGAATGTAAGGGTAACAATACTTTATAATGCAAGGTTAACAACAATACTTTATAATCCAAAGGTACCTAAGATGAATTTTCCTGGAAGAGTAGATCACAATCTGTTCAATTTAGGTTTTATTTTCTAAGCTAGAAATTCGGATATCTAATTATATCTACCTATTTACACTGTTAAATGTTACTTTATCTACTTCTCTTCTCAGCCTTCTATTTGTGGTTCTCATATTTAAAGGGGCAAACTCACCATGCTGTTCAATATGTTTGAAATCCTCATTAGACTTTATCTCTCCTGTATCTTTGCTGGCTGAGCAAATGGTGTGAATTTCAAATCTACATAAAGCTCTGTTACATTCCAAACATTGTGAGACTTTGATAATAACTTTAGAATCAATTCACTGCTGGAAGTTTAGTAACCTTCTTACTTTTATTGCCATTGTAATGTTTTATATACTTGTATGAACGTATGTGCATAAATATGTTTGTATTGTTACTTACAAATAAAAAATAAATAAATGCAAAGGTACCAATACTTTTGGCCACGGCTGTATATGCTCTGGAGCAACAATGCACTACTGGGAGCTAGCTGCACAAATTTGATAATGGAAGTAAACTGGAAATAAAATGTATGCTCTATCTGAATCATAAAAAAAATAAAAAATTCACGTCCCTTTTTATGTTTGTCTTTTAAAGGGATATGAAAAGGCATTTATTTTGCAAAGGGAATTTAAAAAAAACCCAACAAAATCTGCTTTAGCTTTCTTTAAACGTTAAAGGGACATGAAACCCAAATGTTTTCTTTCATGATTCAGGTAAAGCATGCTATTTTATACACATTTACAATTTATATCTATTATCAAATGTGCTTTGTTCTCTTATTATCCTTTGTTGAAGGAGCAGCAGTGCACTACTGGGAGTTAGAGGAACACATCGGGTGAGCCAATGACAAGAGGCATATATGTGCAGCTAGATCCCAAAAGTACTTTGCTGCTCCTCAGCATGCCCGGGCATTCTTTTCAACAAAGAATAGCAAGAAAGTGAAGCAAATTAGATAATACAAGTAAATTGGAAAGTTGTTTAAAAATTCTTATTCTCTCTGAATCATTAAATAAAACGTTTGGGTTTCATAAAAATGGACATGACACCCATCATGTTTATTTTCAACATTTAGACAAAGCATGCAAGGTTAAACAACTTTCAATTTATTTCTATCAAATATGCACCATTTTCTTGTTATCCTTTGTTGAAGGAGCAGTAATGCACTACTGGGAGCTAGTGACCAATCGGCAGCAAGCTCCCAGTAGTGCATTGCTGCTCCTGAGCCTACCTGCGTATGCTTTTGAACAAAGAATACCAAGAGAATGAAGCAAATTAGAAAATAGAAGTAAATTGGAAAGATGTTTAAAATGTCATGTTGTATCGGTATCAAAAAGTTTAATGTTGACATAAATGTCCATTTAAATTGATGTCACATGTTCTGCTTTATGGGTATATGTTTTTTTCTCTTTTAAATGTATTAGAGCCGCTACAGTACTTACCTGTGAGGCTCTTCCATGCAGCTACATTTTGTGTGTCATGTTATGTTTTTTTGCTTGTATCCTTTAACTTCTAATGTTTTGTGAATTTAGGGCACCTTTATGTTAAAGAGCAGCAATTACAAGATCTAACTTTATGTTAAAGAGCAGCAATTACAAGATCTAACCATCTTCATGCAAAACATATTGTAACATTTACTTGTAAAGAAGCAGGAAAAAATGATGTTTCTACACAATTTATACTGGAGCATCAGTTGCTTACTGGCTAATAAGGAAATCTTCCCGGACTTACCTCTACATGGGACATAGTTTCCCTTTAAGACGCAGCACTGAAATAGGTGACTGATGTCTCTTCAACATCAACCCTAATGTTAGGCTCTGAAAATTTTTTAAGGGTTTCACTTAGATGCACCTTCCTATGACTTAAACATTTTCTTATTTTTTTAAAGCTCATGTATAAATATTTTTTTTATATTTGTTTTATTTTTTCAAGTCACAATTTTGCTAGATCTTAGAACAGTAGGTTTCCAGACTTTCTAGGAAGGGGTTGTGGCTGTTGGAAGAACACAATTTATATGCCCTATTTCTGCAAGGGATTTCCAAAGCTAGCATATTGTGTCTAGACACAGAATTCTGTTAGAGCCCCCATCATACAGCACCCCCCCTCATCTCTTCAACTTCTAACCATGCCTCAGTACAGGAATTCAGCTGTGATTGACACTTGCAGTGATAAACTTCCAATAGCTGATAGACATTAAAAATAAATATTTAAAAAAAAATTATTATTATTTTATAAATTAAATAGTTTATTTTAAAGTTAAAAAAAATCCTGATTTGTTTTAGAAATGTTAAGTCCTATCTAATTATGCTAACTTATAAGACATTTAATTTCCCTAGTCAACAAATTGTGTTTCTTTTTTTTATAATCGCACATATAAAATAAGAAAAAGATAGCTAAATATGGAAGCATTTGTTTCATTTTTTTTAATCTTTCTATTTTTTTTTTTTTTTTTTTTTTGGTTTTCAAAGCTTTATTGAAGGAGAAACAGAAAATACACAAAATACGTGCATCAAAAGTCATGAAATACAGAAATACTTGTACAGATGACTCCATGGAGTACATTGATTGCATAAAGATAAAGTAGCAGTGAGTGGGCTAGGTATAACAAAGAGTCCATATAAAAGTCTGAAAGCCCGTTCATGTTCTTCTCGATGTACTATAGCAGTATTATAACTATATAACAATTTTAATCAGAAAAGATATTGAACGTCGGTCATGGGGCAGCTGGCAAGCCCATGCCCGAGAAGTAAGAAAGGGAAGAAAGAAATGTGGGAAAAGAAGGAGGGAGATAAGAGAAGGAGAAGAAGAGGAAAAAAAAAAAAAAAAAAAAAAAAAAAAAAAAAAAAAAGGGGGGGGGGGGGGAAAACCCCAGGAGGTAGGGGAGGAAGGGGAGAGGGCTGGGGGGAAAGAAAGAGGGGGAGAGGGGTAATTGGGAAGGGAAAGAGAGGAGGGGTAAGGAGGTAAGGAAGTTATATCAAGCTCGTCTCTTAGAATGAGGGGGAGGTTCTATGTCAGACCATATTGTAGTTAATCTTTCTATTTTTTATTCTCCATTAGAAAGCGCTGTGTTGATTTAAAACCTTTAAGTATTTGTGAATGAATCTGTATGATGATCATATAACAAATAATAACAATGTAAAACTATAACTTGATTGACTTTGCTACAACAGGAGTCTGAATCTTGTGTTGCTAATTAGGGAGGAATTAGAAGTAACCTATAAGAATGGTGTGTGTCACATGACTTGGCATTACTTTGATACCCTGGGCATTATAGGGCTTGGCATGCCTTGTGTGGGTGCAGGACTGATAGCTCCCGTCCTGTGCTCCTCTGACCCAACCATCCCCTATTAGAACAGCATTTTGGGTCCGATTACTAGAACACCAGCGAGGACCTAGTGCTGCCCCCTCTAATAGAGAAGACTACATTCCAGCCTTCCTTATTTCATGTTGCTATGTGCTTCTCCTGTCACACTCTGTTCTCTCCCTCCTGTACACTTCAGCTGTTCTTTATCAGTGTTTCTGGAGCCCATCTCTCCTTTTTAACTCTTCATCACATTCTTCCCTGTTTCTGCTCTCATATCTCTTATCTTCTTTCCTCCTTCCTGCAGATTATCTCCACAATCTGAGTGACTCCCCTCAATCTTCCAGATAACTCCCTTAGTATACTATCTCCTTTACTCCCTTCCCCCTCTGCTGTCTTCCATCTGTCTCTCCCCCCTTCATCTCCTCTATTCTTCCACCCACCCCTGCTGTTGTTTTCTCGTCATATTTAATCCCTCATGTATCTCTCTCCTTAGCTTTTTTCTCACTCTTTCCTTCCTCTCTTTCTTAGGAACACACCAGCCCCCTCTACTCAATCATTTTCCTGTTTGTCAAACTCATTCTCTCCTTTCCCCTGTCTGCCTCTTATCTGTTTATAGCACACTCTTCCCGTCTCATCATTTCTTTCATTTCTTGTGTTTTTTTTCCTTTCCTGCCTCCACCACCTCTTCCTCCTTTATCTACTTGCATCTGACTTTCCTAGTCAGCCTTCCATCTTTTCGCCACCACTGCAGTTCTTCTCTTTATTTTCTTTCTAGACCTGTTTCTTTTATTTGTCTTTTCCTGTCTGCTGCCCACCCCCCTCTCTAATGTCCAACTCTATCTCACCCCATGTTTCCCTCTATACTGCTGTCTATCCTCTATTTGCACTCATGATCTTCAGGTTTTTATCATTTTCTTTTTCTATGTTTTTTTTTCTTTTCTCCCATTGCATTTCTCATTGTCTTTCTCGTCTTCGTTCATTTTCAGCTTATTCTATATTATATCTATTTCTTGGCAATATCCTCTATTATTCTCTTTTCTTCCTTAACCCTCTGTGTCCCCCTTTATCAATCAACTCACAAACTCCCCCTCCCTACTCTCCCCATTGTAACCCTCCCTGCAGTCTTATGTCTCACTCCCAACTTGGTATTGTGACTCCGGTGCCCAGCTCTCCCCCTCACTGCTTCCTAACCTGACAGTACTTTATGATTCTAGTTGCAGGTCCTCCCTTCTTCTTGTGATTTATACTTTTCCCTATTTCCTTATAGTGTGTGCTTTTATTTACAGTTTATTTCTCGTGGTTTCTGACCTGCATCTATTAAGTTTGCCAGCCACTCCTCTTTTGTATGTTTACTTCACCCTTTCTTTTATCTTCTCTCCTCTCTCTCCCTGCTTCTCTTCTCCCCATCCAGTTTTTTTTATTCTTTTCTCTCTCTCCTTCACTCTACCTGCCCCCTCCCTTACAGCTCCCTCCTCTCTACCTCTCCTGGATGTCCATCCCTTCTTGCTTATTTGCATTGCTCTTTCTCTTCCTTCTCTCTGTATCATGTATCAGTGACCCTCCCTCTCTGCCCTTGATTACTTCTCACGTCTCCCTTTCTCCTCTTCATCTCTTGTTTTTTTCCATTTACTGCCTGATTCTGTTCATCTCTTGTTTGCCTCTCCCCTCCTCTACCTCTTGTTATCAATCTCATCTTTCTTCTTTTCCTGGTCCATCTTTCCCTGCCATCATTTTCTATGTTCCTCTCAGCCTTTGCACATTAACATATTTGTTACAATGAGAGTGTCCTGTTTGCTTCCCCTCCTATGTTTTCTAAACTGTTTTATCCACCAGAGAATGTTTCTTGCTCATTTTGTTGCTATAGATGAAATTCAGTGTAACCTTTTCTTGCTGTTTTTTTCTTTTGTCTGCCTCTTACATATTTTGTTAGATTATGCACAGTTTGTGAAATTAAAGGCAATTACCTCAGAGTATGCTACATTCATACCTTCTTGTAGTCTTGATGTTAACTCTTTCTTACACTTTGACAAATATTATGCAGCAAATAGTAGTAGTATACAAAAAAATCTGCATGACCAACCAACATAATCACTCCTTATATGTATTTAAAAAAAGCTAATTGAAGTCTTTAGGTTTTGATCTGACTGATCAAAACCTAAAAAAATAAACTTGAGTTGCTCTGCGTCTATCACTTAATCTAATAATTAAGAATATACTAGCAAATAGTTCTTATACAGCTTACACAGGTACCACAACCTTAGTCACCCCTGTATGCAAGGGGTTCCTGCAAAGTGATAACAAGAGCAGGGCAATGTACTAGATACTGGCCGCAGCTATCACTGTAACTCTGCACATGGAAATGACATTGTCATGTGGGAAGGAAACAGAGCAATGTTAACTCCTTGGCTGCCAGAGAGGGATAAAATGCACTGGGGCCCCCCTATACTCATATTTACATTTTATTACCTTATTAAACATATGTATGGACAGAGACATTTATTTATATTGGTATTTGTGGTAAAACTATATAATGAAGAGTTATAGAAAATCTACTTAGCTTTACACATTGTGATCCTCATTAGGGAATAGGACCTAAGGCTCAGGGAGGTGACCGATAAGGTAATTATATTTGAGCTATTTCTTAACATTTCTGCCTTTCCTTGGAAGGATGTAGCCTGTGTCTAGTGATTATAAGGAAGTGCTCCAAAGTTGTTGCTTGTAGTATTTGTGTGCTGAGTTAAAGGGACAGTTTACTCAAAATTTTTCTCCCCTTTCATTTGTTCCCAATGATCCACTTAACCTGCTGGAGTGTATTAAATTATTTACAGGTAGCTCCTTTACCCTTATATTGGCATTTGAAATAGTTGATTTAGCATGTGGTATCCCCACCTATTCTGAAAGTTTGTGGCCGCAGGTCCAAGCTATAGATAAGATGTGTAAACACAGCCAGCAGAAGAGATTACACTCCCAGTGGGATATAGCAGAGATAAGGTAAATAACATTTTGATTTTCCTTTGTTCTCTCCAAGTACTGGTGATTGTTTTATGGACCGATTATAAGATAAAGAAGCAGGTATATGTACACAATGTGATACAGTAATGAGATCTGATTATACCTACAAGCTCAACCCATTTTATTAGGTTGTGGATTCAAAACACAAAATAAGAGCTTTAATATACACAAATAAACCTTAAAAAGCTAATTTTCAAACATTTTTTACTCTGCAGTTGGTAAAAAAAAGTAATTATAAACACATTAAAGGGCCATAATACCCAAATGTTTAAACACTTGAAAGTGATGCAGCATAGCTGTAAAAAGCTGATTAGAAAATATCACCTGAACATCTCTATGTAAAAAAGAAAGATATTTTACCTCAAAAGTTCCTCAGTAGCCACCTCCCATTGTAAAGGATTTCTAAGCAGCATTTTAGTGTGTTTGTCCTGGGACATCTGAAGGGACTAGCATCGTGCACTCTCATATTATTTCACCAATCAGGTAAAGGAAGCTTACTATGAAATCTCATGAGAGTTAAGTCAAATCTCATGAGATCACAGTAAGAGTTCATGACCTCAGCACTGCTGATGCTGATTGGCTGCTGTTCATTTCTTCATTTTTTTAAATTTTTTTACCTGCAGCTGGGAGCAGCTGAGTATAACTTTTTACACAGAACTTACTCTCTGAGCTGAGGAGATTGTGAGGTAAAATATCTTCCTTTTTTATATAGCGATGCTCAGGTGATATTTTCCTGTCAGCTTTTTACAGTTATACTGCATCAGTTTCAAGTGATTTAGCATATGAGTATTATGTCCCTTTAAGGGAAAAACTATTTTACAGTATACTGTCCCTTTAAAGGGACAGTGTGCTGAGTTTCCTACCCTACCCCACCCCCATCTTTAGTGTTCCCAATGATCAATTTTAAATTGTTTACAAACACTTCCTTTACCTTTATTTTGTCATTTGAAATAACTGTTTTTCCTGCTGAAACAGTCACATATACTGAAATTTCCAGTACAGCAGTACTGGTTATAAAAGGCTATGTAAAAGGCGAAGAGGAACCACAGTCCAAGTGGAGGTGGGAGAGAGAGTGAAATCACACAAAATCTTTGGGAAGTTTTGTGAACATTATATTGAATTGTATTTGTGCCTTCTTTGCATCGAGTACCTTGCATAGCTAGATAAAAAATTCTCAAGCTAAAATTTGCATTCTTAAAATGTATTGAGTCACCTCTCAGAACTGACGAGACACATTAGATAACCTCGCCAGAGCAGCGAGGTTTAGATCATCGGACCCTAGTCTTGGTCTTTGTGTTTAAACAGTGAGATAAGAAAAGGGAGCATTTGTGTGTGTATAGAGCGATAAGATCACGAGGTCTGCTCTCTGAAAGAGCTACCTATTTGATTAAATTAGCAAAAACAACTATTTATTGTACAATATTAAAACTAAAGGAACAAGTTCCCATACATTTTTAACTCTAACTGGTATAAAAAAATCATAAGAAACAAGTTAACGGGAAACCAATTTTACAGTACACTGTCCCTTTAATTTACTTCTTTTATCAAGATTAAAGGGGCAGTATGCTGTAAAATAGTTTTTCCCTTAATGTGTTACCAATGACTAATTATACCAGCAACAGAGTATAAAACATATGAGAAATTGCTTCTTTAGGTTTAATTTTGTTTATGAGATAGTTGGTTTTGCTCTTTGACACCACATCCCATCCAAATGGGTTGAGCTTGCAGATCTCCTTATGTTATCACTTTCTCTACACACAAATGCTTATCTCTGTTTTTATAGCAAATCCTAAAACTTAGAGAGAACAATTGGAAATTAACATTTTATTACTTATCTCACCTTGCCATCTCATCTACCTCCCACTGGGAGTGTAATGTCTTCTGCTGACTGTGTTTAGGCAGATTTTGTTATAGCCTATACTTAAAGGGACAGTACACTGTAAAATTGTTTTTCCATTAATGTATTTCAAATGACTTGTTATAATAACTGCAGAGTATAAAATATTTGAGAAATTGCATTTTCGGGTTTATTTGTGTATATGAAGTAGCTGGTTTTGTGCTTTAAAACCACGGCCTATTACAATGGGTTGAGCTTCAGGTAATATCAGATCTCATTATGTTATCACTTTTATGTGCACAGACTTGCTTCCTTATCTTATATTTGTCTGGAACACCAAAGCTTAATACAAAGAGAACAATGGAAAATTATCATTTTATTACTTAACTATCCTGCATCCCACTGGGAGTGTAATCTCTTCTGCTGGCTGTGTTTACTTAGGCTTGTCAATAGCGTATACGCCAGTATCAAAACTTTCAGTATAGGTTGGGAAACCACAAGCTAAATCAGCTATTTCAAATGCTGAAATATGAGTAAAGGAGCTACTTGCAACCAATTTAATACACTCTAGCAGGAAAAAAGGATCATTGGGAATAATTTAAAGGGGAGAAAGTTTTTGGGTGAACTGTCCCTTTAAGTGTAGAAACTTTCAGTAAAGGTAGGGATACCACAGGCAAAGTCAGCTATTTCCATTGTGAATATAAAGGCGCTATTTGTAAACAATTGAATACACTCCAGCAGGAAAAATGGATCACTGGGAACAAATTAAAATGGAGAAAATGTTAGGGTAAACTGTCCCTCAATTTCTTTTGGTGTCCTTTCTTAAATCTTGGCTCCTTCCTGTGAGTGCATACTGAAGTAGGCTCAGGAGTGTGCACATGTTTTGAGGATTATATGACAGCAGTATTTGTAATAATGTTTTTATCAGTGTTAAGGTAATAGGGCTTAAAGGACCAGTCAACACAGTAGATTTGCATAATCAACAAATGCAAGATAACAAGACAATGCAATAGCATAGAACTTCAAATGAGTAGTAGATTTTTTTTCTGACAATTTTAAAAGTTATGTCTTTTTCCACTCCCCCTGTACCATGTGACATCCATCTGCCAATCACAAATGCATACACGTACCATGTGACAGCCATCAGCCATTCACAAATGCATACACACTTATTCTTGCACATGCTCAGTAGGAGCTGGTGACTCAAAAAGTTTAAATATAAAAAGACTGTGCACATTTAGTTAATGGAAGTAAATTGGAAAGTTGTTTAAAATGGCATAATCTATCTGAATAATGAAAGTTTAATTTTGATTGAGTGTCCCTTTAAGATATGTATATACTCTTTAGCCTACCTCAGTATGCGCTCATGGAAAGAAGTTCATTTGATATTACAAATAAATTGTAAAGGTGATTTTTGTTTATATAAGTTGAATGCTATATCTAAATAATACAATTTTACTTCCAGTCACACAAATGCACCTAAGAGAGATTAAGCCAGCGCCCTGCAATAAATGTATCAGTTTGCTGACACCAGATTTTAGCTGTCATAGATGAAGATATTTGTTCCAGTGTAGTGGCTCTTTTGCAAGTACATCAACATTGGCCACTTGTTTAGTATTTTTACTAGAAGATACTGCTGTACCAGTCTTCCCAACCTTACATTGTATTTTTTTTTTAATAAGACCAATCAAAATCTCCCAATGTAAGAAATAAATCAATTAAAAGGGGGGTAGGGCTATTTCCTGAAATTAAATCAACTTTAGTTGTTACTCCTTCACTGCGAGAGGACTGCAACACATTATCTAGCAATGTTTCACTCCTTTCTGGGCGATCTCTCTCTATGGCCAAAATCCACTAAAAGCCCTATTCAGTCAATCCAGCATCTTTAGCCTTACCAGTTTCTACGTTAGTCTACGTTACGTAGCTGATTCTCTACTGCTCTTTTCATACTTTAGAGAATAAGCTGTATAGAATAACACAGGAACTGGTAAAGCTGGAGAGACTAGAAAAAGCTTTTCTGAGTTAGAGCTCTTAAAGTGAATGTAAATTTTGATGCTAAAGTGCCCGGTTTTTAAAAATTTGATTAAAAACAGGGGCACTTTAATTCATCAAAATTTACATTTCACTCATGTTGTGAAAAAATACTTACCTTTTAAACTTGACAGCAGCTCCAGCTTCCTCCGGTCGTCGCAAGCCATTTCTGATGTCAGAAATGATGGATCGGTCATCCTCCAAATACGGCTTTCCCCCTGGGGGAATCGGTGTCTGATTCAACGCCGTGATTGGAGGAAGCCGGATTCCTCATTTTAGACCCAGGAAGAGGCTTTGCGACAGGTGGAGGAAGCTGGAGCTTCTGTCAAGATTAAAAGGTAAGTTGTTTTTTTCACAACACGAGGGAAATGTAAATTTTTATGAATTAAATTGCCCCTGTTTTTAATAGAATTTTTAAGCATCAAAATTTACATGCAGTTTAAAAAACAGACATACACTTTATTTTTATTTTTTTAACTAATTTTGACAGGCGAAGTGTAGTTTCATAGTTGCCTTTAAAACATATTTTGAGGTCCTCATTAAGTTTTTAAGAAACATGTTACGATATGCATATTATGTGTACATCTGGGGCAAGATTACATATGCCGTAATTTCACCACGCACATCAGGGTATTACATAAACCCCGCCTGAAGTTCATAAAGTACCGTAAGTCAGATAAACTAGCGATGTCCAGAAATAAGCGTAAATACAGTGATTTACGGCACTTTAGAAACTGCCGGCGCCTAAGAAAATAAAAAAAAAACAACATAAAATCTCTCGTAAAAGTCTAACCCACCTCCTAAAAATAAACCCGACACGGAAAACCCCTATATCCAACATCAAACCCACATCGGAACCAATAATTAAAATATTAACCCCTAAACCGACAACCCCCCACATCGCAATATGCCTAAACTATTAACTCCTAATCCGCAATTCACCCACATTGCAAACTTCCTAATAAAAGTTTTTAACCCCTATATCCGCTAGCCCCAACATCGCAAACTACCTATTAAAGGGACATCAACCCAAATTTTCTTTCATGATTTAAAAAGCACATGCAATTTTAAACAACTTTCTAATTTACTTCTATTATCTAATTTGCTTTGTTTTCTTGATATCCTTTGCTGAAAAGCATATCTAGATAGGCTCAGTAGCTGCTGATTGGTGGCTTCACATAGATGCCTTGTGTGATTGGCTCCCACATGTGCATTACTATTTGTTCAGCAAAGGATATCTAAAGAATAAAGCAAATTAGATAATAGAAGTAAATTTGTACTCTCTGAATCATGAAAGAAAAAAATTGGGTTTAAGTCACTTTAAAACTATTAACCCCTAATTCGCCATTAACCCACAACGCAATAAACCTATTAAACTATTATTATTTGAACAGCCAATAGAATTTCAGTAGCTCTCATCCTATTGGTTGATTTGAATTTGAAGAATCAAATCAGCCAATATGAATTCAAGGGACGCCATTTTTAATTGCGTACCTTGAATTTACTATTACGGCGGCAATTGTACAAAGAGGATCCTCCACGCTCCATGGCTCCACGGGCTCCAGTCCTCAGTTCCGTGGTCGCCGGTCTTCAGTTCCACGGTCCTGGATGAAGATAGAAGAGGTCGCCTCTTGGAAGAAGACTTCACCGCCGGACTTCAGGAACCGTGAGTACCTATCTGGGGGTTAGAGTTAGGCTTTTTTTAAAAAAAAAAAAAAATATATATTTTTTTGATTATTATTATTATTATTATTATACTTTATTTATGAAGCGTCACCATATTCCGCAGCACTGTCCATGGATACAGTTCATTTAAATAAAACAATAATATAAACCTTGTAAGAGACAGGACAAAATTTACATACACATACAGGAGAAATTGAGGGCCCTAGTCCCGTGGGAACTTACAATCTAGAAGGGTAGAAGGTTGAGAAACAGGAGGTGAGGACTGCAAAATTGAGAAAGATGTTAATGCAGAGTTAGATGAGGGAAATGTTATGTAAGAGAAATATTATTGAGTTGGGTGGTAGGCTTCTCTGAACAGAAAAGTCATCAGAGAGCATTTAAAGGAAGAAAGATTAGGGCAAAGCCTGACAACACAAGGGAGAGTGTTCCAGAGGGTAGGGGCACAGGCATTTAGGATGGATTGAAGGGGGTAGAGGCGGGAAAGAGGAAGTCCAGTAAGTAGGTTATTGCAGTAGTGAAGTCGGGAAATAACAAGGGAGTGGATTATTTGCTTTGTGGTGTTAGCGCACAGAAAAGGTTGAATCTTGGAAATATTGCCTAGATGGTTGTGGCAGGATGTAGAAAGCGATTGGATATGGGGGACGAAGGATAGATTTGAGTCAAGTGTAACTCCGAGGCAGCGGACTTGGGGCAATGGGGAAATGGTGATGCCGTCAACAGGGATAGAGAAGTCACAAGTCGGCGTGGAGCTTGAGGGGGTATAAGAAGGAGCTCAGTCTTGGACATGTTAATCTTAGGTGGTGAGAGGCCATCCAGCAAGAAATACCAGATAAGCAGTCGCTGACATGAGAAAGGACAGAGGGAGAGAGAGCAGGGGTGGAGAGGTAGATCTGAGTGTCATCAGCATAGAGGTGATATTTGAAGCAATAACTGTTGATATGTTTACCCAACGAAGAAGTATAAATGGAGAAGAGTAGAGGACCCAGAACAGATCCTTAAGGTACTCCAACAATGACACAGAAAAAGACCCGTGAGAAAGATAGGAGTGAATCCAGGAAAGAGCAGTGTCAAAAAGGCCAAAAGAGCTAAGGGTCTGTAGGAGGAGGGGGTGGTCAACTGTGTCAAAGGCAGCTGAGAGGTCAAGTAAGATGAGTATAGAGTGGTGGCCAATATTTTTAGCAGAGAGAAGATCGTTAGTAACCTTGGTAAGGGCAGTCTCAGTTGAGTGTTTGGGGCGGAATCCGGATTGCAGGGGGTCAAGCAAGGAGTTCGCAGACAGGAAGTGGGTTAGGCAATTGTGAATTAGTTTTTCAAGGAGTTTTGATGTTAGTGGAAGCAGTGATATAGGGCGGTAACTTTCAGGAGACTTAGGGAGGGTTTTTGAGTATGGGAGTGACTTTTGCGTGTTTGAAAGAAGATGGGAATGAGCCGGTAGAGAGAGAGAGGTTGAAGATGTGCGTAAGAGCAGGAGTGAGGGTGGAAGATAGGGAGGGTATTAGATGGGAAGGGATAGGGTAGAGCGGGCAGGTTGTGAGGCGTGAGGAAGATAGTAAGGAAGAGAGAGTAACTGGGCCTGTTAGTGGAATATTGCAGGTTGGTGTTGGGATGTTGCTTCGGATAGTACGCGTTTTGTTTAAAAAGTAGTCTGCCAGGTCTTGAGCACTAAAGACAGACGGGGTGGGGTGGGGTGGGTAGAGGAGAGAGTTAAAGGTGGAGAAGAGTCGTTTAGGGTATAAGGAAAGAGAAGATATGAGAGAAGAGAAGTAGGTTTGCTTGGCTAAGTGAAGGGCAGAAGTGTATGAACGAAGAATAAACCTATAGTGTATGAAATCGGGGTCAGAGTGAGCTTTCCTCCAGATTAGGGTTATGGGCACTCTCAAAAGAGCTGAATGCCCTTTTAAAGGCAGTTCCCATACAAATGCTCCTTTAGGGGCAATGGGTAGTTTAGTTTTCTTTAGTGTTAGGTTTTTTATTTTGGGGGGTTTAGTGGGTAGGGGGTTTTACTGTTAGAGGTGGGACATAGTATTTTTTTTAAGGAAAAGAGCTGTTTAACTTAGGGCACTGCCATACAAAAGGCCCTTTTAAGGGCTATTGGTAGTTTAATATTAGATGGAGGGGGGTTATTTGGGGAGGAGGCTTTTTTATTTTTATAGGGATTAGGTATAATTTTTTTTATT
>NC_069504.1:649641403-649648903 GCF_027579735.1 Bombina bombina
AAAATTGTATTCTCTACCTGAATCATGAAAGAAAAATTTTGGGTTCAGTGTCACTTTAATATATTTGGTAAAGGGGCAGAACCCCACTTTTCCTACTGTGTCTTTAATTTAATTTATAAGTTTGATTTATTTATTTTATGTTACTATGTTTAAAATATAAGGGCTATGAGGTTTTGACACTTATAGATTAATTTTTCAACCAAACAGTTCCTATCATATAACTTCACCTACTTTACAATTTTATAAATTTTGTACATTTTACAGCCAATTCAGGGCTTGTTCTGCAATATTCTATGTAATACTTAGACACAAATAGACAGCAAAATACCAAACAAAATGTTCAGGCTACAGAACGACCTACCCAAAACGTAGAAGAATACAGAATCTGGGCATCTTGTTCTTTATAGTAGTGTCTATTACATGCAGTTATATGAAAATGAGTGTATACTGTCCCTTTAAGACATGGTTCAGGCTGCTGTAATTAGAACTATAGAAACTACAATACTTGGCTTACTGGAAAGAATAAAAAAGTATGGTGGGACAGACTTTAATGGATTGACTGGAAAGGGCTAGATACATTTAAAGGGACACAAAACCCAATTTTTCTTTCCTGAATCAGATAGAGCATATCATTTTAGGCAAGTTTCTAATTTACTCCTATTATCACGTTTTCTTCATTCTATTGCTTTCTTTATTTGAAAAGGCAGTAATGTAAGCTTAAAGGGACACTGTAGTCTGAAAAAAATGTATCATACAATTATAATAATACCAAAATAAATACATTTATAATGCCCTTCATGTTTCAAGTACTTATCGTTTATCAGATATTTGTCCCAGAATTGTTTATCCTTTCCAAACCCACTCCGTTGCTAGCTGTTATCGTTTTCCAATCCGTGCTGAGAACCCAGGTTCCAAGATGGCGAGCGTTAACCGATGTGCATGCGCAATATACCGCAACGTCATTGAATACGTCTCCCTCTTCAGATCGGTTCTGGAATATTAGTACGTTTGGATTCAGAAGGATCAATCACGCACACGCTACAGAAAAAATCAAATTGCGCATGCGCAATGCTACGCAATAGATCTTTAATTATATGCGAAAAGTAAACTTCTTATTGGTTGATGTTTTGGGACATGTACTGCCCATATTGGAGGGCGGGATAGAGTGACGTCATAAAAGAATAATAAAAATTGATTATGTGGCGTTATGCAGCTTCGTTTTTGGATTACAGTAGGTCAATTTAATATATATATATATATATATATATATATATTTCTAAATGTGGGTTTAGTTTGGGAATTAAAAATGAAAATGTATTAATCCTTTAAGAGCCGGCCCATTTTTGGTTCAGAACCTGGGTAGCGCTTGCTGATTGGTGGCTACATTTCTCTGGAATGAATGGTCGGAGTCGGAGCTCTTATAGGTTGCTAGAAAATTCCTATGTTGCCCCCCCCCCCCATCATCATGAGACATCTCCATTATCATGAGACACACAGGCACATTTTTCTTCACCAGACTGCTACAGTTGTTTAAAAATCAGCTTTAAAATGCTCTGACCAATCTAAGCAGCTGGGTTTCAACTGTCATCAAAATTAGTTTGGCTTGAATTGTCTTCAGTTCCTATATTCTTTCATTTGGCTTTATTTAAACTTTTATTCTGCTGTGGTAAAATAAATTTTGGTAAACTACGATTTGTCATTGATGTAAATTTTGGTTCTGATGCATGCTGTCTCATCAGAAGTGTCATAAACTTCAAACATTCCTCCATGTTATTTTCATATCAAGCAATATTCTTCTGACCCACTATGATTAGCAATTATCCAGGGATCATCTGCGGAATGCTGTATTCTTTGCCTCTAGATCCTTTTTCCATTACACCAGTTATTTTTCAGTGGAATTCCTTAGCCACTATACAAGATTGTCTTATAATTAAAGCAGTGCTTAATGTTCCAGACCCTTTGAAAATTAATATGAGCAACTATTACTCTATATAAGAAAGCTCTTTCAACCATCTAACATTAACACTGGGAGGCAGTGAAAGCAATATTTAGATCATGCTACTTATTACCATAACTGAACTCTGCAATCTGCCCTAAAGGCCCTGTAGCCCCTTAAAATAGAGAATGGAACAACCATATTATAGAGAGTGCTGCTTTGAAGCAGGAGGTAGAAGTTGTCATGGAACTCTTAAGTTTTCGGCCATGCATTTAAGAATTATAGACTTCAGATCTGTAATGTTTAAAATGTGCTCTTTTTAAACATTATGCTGCCAAAGTAACCTGTGAGGTTGGAGAACACCTAGATTTATCAAAGGCTAGGCGAACTCTGTATGTTCTTCGCCTGTAACTGCGCCCCAGCTCGCCTCCGGAGAGGCGCACATGTGCGCCTAAATTTATAAAAAAAAATAGACGTAACTTTGCGCAGGCGAGCTGGGGCGTAGTAATAATAAATTGCCCCTGTCGGGAACAGCATTTACTCCCTATTTACTCCCTATAAATATTTGCGCCGCTATGATTTGATTATTAAAAAAACGTTTTTTAGGTAACTAATTAGCTAATATTTATATTACACAATGTTTCTGTGCTGTTTGCGCCATAAGTTGACACAAAAATGAATATATCAATATATCGATATATACATATAAAACTTTTAGTACCATATGCGCCTGTGGAAGCGCAAATTACTGGGAATAACAGTATCTTCTTTGCGCTGAACTTTTGAAAAATTAGTTGAAAGAGTAAAGTACTGCATCACAAGATGTAAAAGCATGTATTATAATAGTGTTAGACTCAGTCTGTATGGCGAAATATACAACACGCAGTTACAGCCGGAATTATCGGTGCAAAGCAATGATGAATAAGCAACTGGGCGTACTTGTAGGTCGGGCTGTTAAATTACGCCTATTACTAATGGATATTGGTGCACTCGGGAGCGCGCCTGTGCGCCTAGGCGAATGCAAGTGAAGTGCGAAGAAGTTTCTTTCAGATTTGCGCAATTATAGGCGCAGAGTGCTTTGATAAATATGAGGATCCGTTTGTATGCGTTATTTTGGACGATATTAGAGGAGAATGGCTTTGATAAATCTAGCCCTGAGTCTTTGCTCAAACATAGCAAATGATTGTTTTGCAAAAAAACCTATAAATCTCAATATTGCTGAAATATTTTAATGAGCAACTTTAATATGTATAATCAAGTATGTGTTTAGCATTTTTTTTATAAATAAACAAAACTGCAGATGTTAACTATTTGTTACACTCCTATCTTTTTGTGTGGGCCACAATGGCAACTTACATGGTGTGCTCCTTAATTGTTTTAAAGGGACAGTCTACACCAGAATTGTTATTGTTTAAAAAGATAGATAATCCCTTTATACCCATTTCCTAGTTTTGCATAACCAAGACTGTTATAATAATATACTTTTTATCTCTGTGATTATCTTGTATCTAAGCCTCTGCAAACTGCTCTCTTATTTCAGTTCTTTTGACAGACATCCATTTTAGCCAATCAATGCTGGCTCCCTGGAACTCAACGTGTGTGAGCACAGTGTTATCTATATGACACACATGAACTAACACCCTCTAGTGGTGAAAAACTGTCATAATGCCCTGAGAGAAGAAGCAGCTTTCAAGGGCTTAGAAATTAGCATATGAACCTCCTAGGTTTAGCTTTCAACTAAGAATACCAAGAGAACAAAGCACAATGGGTGATAAACGTAAACTGGAAAATTGTTTAAAATTACATTCTCTATCTGAATCATGAAAGTTTATTTTGGACTAGACTGTCCCTTTAACTAATAACCCAATAACAAAAAAACATGCTTTGTTAACCATAAACTGCCATGGTGTTAAAAGAGTTTATTTTGACTTTATATCCCTTTAATCACGTACGCACGCTTATGTATAACCTATTTGAGTGAATTTTACTAGTCTTTACTTAGCATCTTCGTTTAACACACCTCAAATCGTTAAATGGTATATATAGTCAATTATAGTAGATATGTGTGTGTTTTGTCAGGGAAGAAAAGTCACTAGTCCCCTTTTTTCAATGAAGTGAATCATTTCTGAGGCATTAATACAATTTTAATGCCCTTTTAAGGTTATAGACTTGAAAATAAAATAAATTTATTTACTGGTTTATATTTTAACTCTTTAAATACGACTTGTCATACTTCTGGGGGCGGGTTCTGCTCCACTGAGAAACACTGTGACCTCCTTCACCTTATTCAATAAGGAGGCTCACCTTTATCACAGGCCTCGCTTACTGTACTCAGTAAAACATTATAAGACCATGCAGAAGTGCTTGGGGTTATCTCAGCCCCTACATCACTTACCAGGACATGAGATGTGGGTTCTTGAGTGCCTGGAATATATAGGTATTTGGTGGTCTTATGGCAATGAGTCAACAGTAAAACTGCTGTTTTGCCTAAGGGGGAGGGTGTAGTCCCTATCTCCATCCTTGTTTGGCATAGAGGGGCAAATTAAAAGCTCTCCTTTTAAATTAGGGTTTACTTGGTGAGAATCGGGGATCAGGTCATGTGACTGTCATGACAACTACTGATAGACACATTTTAAAACTTTAATCTTCAAGCCTGTGTTATTTTACCTATACGTTTTTCATTTGTAGAATTGAGTTACAGTATAGGCCCCACAATACAGTTTAGTTAAAACAGTATTTATTGTGAATATTTTAAACTAATTTTATTATTATTATTATTATTATTATTATTATATGTTTGCAATCAACTAGACAACAACACTATCACTGTATAATTTGTGAGTGGGTTATCTGGCATCTGATCTATTTATTGAGCTCCCATGTACCCATGCACATTAGGGCAAGCCTAGACTTTGTCTTGTGTAAATGTTCATTGAGGGATTTAGGTGGTAATTTACATGTATATTATCTGGTTTGTTGACGTAGCATGAAATGGAACCCCGAAGGCCAGCCATTGTCCTTAAATGGATACTGAACACTTTAAGATTTTAACTACACATTCTATATAATTAAAGGACAGGTATATTTGTCCAAAGCTGTCATCATGCGCAGTAGAGACCGCGCAAGGATAAACATAACTGGCCGTAACGAAGGATCAGTCAGTGAGGATCCGACAGCAGAGAGGGTGGGCGTGACGGGGGTGCGGTCGGGCGGGAACGCTGCACCGCAGAAAATGTGTACACGGGCTTTAGGACTAGTGATTAATAATTTTATATTACAAACAACTTTGCAATATATATTCATTATTTATTTAGTCCCTTTTTCCTGTGTTTTAACTTTGAAAATTGTGGGCTTTTCAGTTCCTAGGTTCCCGTTATCAAATTTCTTCTGCTGAGGACTATTAGGGGCAGATAAAGTTTTCAAACAATGGCTATATGGAATATAGCAATGTTTATGGGAGTTTAAACCCTGTTTAAATAGTTACTTTAACATTGCTGTATTCCACAGCCATTGTTTGCAAACTTTAGCTGTGTCTAAATGTCCTCAGCAGAATAGATTAAATACGAGAATTCTAGATTCCAACATGGTGTATTAGTTTATAGAAATACAATTTTATATTAATTTCTTTAATACACACAATTATACAAACACACACATACGTATGTATAGTTTATGTGTGTGTAAGAATTAGGGACCTCTGCTTCATGTTTTCTGTATTTAAAGGGACATAATACTTATATGCTAAATCACTTGAAAATTATGCAGCATAACTGTAAATAGCTGACAGGAAAATATCACCTGAACATCTCTGTAAAAAAAAAAGATATTTTACCTCAAAATTTCCTCAGCTCACCAGAGTAAGTACTCTGTAAAAAGTTATCTTTCAGTTATTGCCCAGCTGCAGGTTTTTTTTGTTTTTGTTTTTTAAAAAAGAAAGAAATTAACAGCCACCATTCCACATCAGCAGTGCTGAGGTCATGAACTGTTTTACTGTGATCTCATGAGATTTCATAGTAAACTTGAGTAGTAGATGAGGCTCACTCCCTTGACGGTCCCGGGACAGGCATACTGATTTGCTGCTTAAAGTCCTTTACAATGGGGTGGGAATACTTAGGACATTTTGAGGTAAAATATCTTTCTCTTTTTACAAAGAGATGTTCAGGTGATATTTTCTAGTCCGCTTTTTACAGCTATGCTGCATCACTTTCAAGTATTTCGACATTTGGGTATCACTATCTTGTCCCTTTAGATGTTATTTAGTTCCTAATGCTTTACAAGATTTTAATAGCCATACTCTACCCACCATTTGCTTTATTTGGAGAAGCCATTCAGGAATTGTTACTGGAGTAGGCAAGGCTAACTACAGTTGTTTAAGCACAATATTCATTGTTTTGCATGTTTTTTTTTAACCAGATAATCTCTGCCGAAGCCAATTTACTGACAATTATGTGGCAGGGTTAGGCTTTTGAAGCGTACTATGTGCCCTTCCGTGTGTTGGAATTTGAAAAGTCTTAATTTTCAGCTTTAATTAACAGTAAAATAGGCAAAATTAATTATAAAAGTATATAGTTGTTGTTGTTGTATTACTTAGAATTTAAACATTTTATATCAAAATCTCAAGGTGTTTACTTGGGCTTCTGATACAGTGGGAAGGCTAGGTATCTTATAACGACAATGAACTTCATGGCAATTTGCATAACAATTAATTGTATAGAATCACACGTTATAAATGCATAAGTTAAAAAAAAAAAGTTATTTAAACCATCAGATGGAAATGTGTCAAGTATTTAAGCATTTACTATTTTATTTTCACATGAAATTCATATGGTTTACTAATATGTATCTTCCTTTTTTTTGCAGGGGAGGCTCAGTATCTTGATGGTATGTAAGATGGAACGGTTTGCTGACTTTGGCACACAGACTGATGCAGTAGTTGTGCTTTCTTTAGCACAAGCAGCCGTTTTAGGTCTTGTGTCTGAAAATGAACTGTTTGGAGCCACTATCAGTCCAAGTGGTTTCTTTCCAGCTTCCAGGAGTGAGTTTTCTGAAAACGGACCTATTGAGGCTGAGCAACCAGAAGGGGAGCCTTACTTGAATTCAGGAGGTCGAGTGGCAGATGAACCCCATGAGGATGAAGCATTGGACTCTGAAAAACACACAAGAAGGAAGAAACGTCCACCAGTTCGACTGCTCCCAAAAATAAAATACGAGAAAACGGAAGATAATGAATTAGAGGAAGAACAGGTCTACCAAGTCACTGTGGAAGCAAATAATGAACAGCAGGAACCTCATGAAAAACTATCATCAGATTCTGCACCACAGGCAGGGGAAAACACTGTACAAAGCAGTACTGTAAAAATGATAGATCTCAGCACATTTCGCAGAAGGCCAAGGAGGCTGCGGCACTTACGTGAAAGGCAGCGTCATGAAGCAGACTCTGATTATAGACCTATTTTACAACATTCCATCCCAAACCCATACCCCGTTCCCCCTGTACCAATGATTCCAGCCAATGCCAGTTTGGACAATATGCAAAGGCAATGTGGATTTGGCCCCTGTTTGCT